>NW_022265769.1:0-4449 GCF_002021735.2 Oncorhynchus kisutch | reverse complement strand
ATATTGTCTCTAGAAACATCGTTGAAACCAGGAGATGTCATTGCATGTGTGGGTGGTGGAACTAATAGGTTGGATAAGGTATAGTGAGCAGGACTAGAGGCTCTACAGTGAAATAAGCCAATAAACACTAACCAGAACAGAAATGGACAAGACATATTGACATTAAGGATAGGCATGCTTAGTCGAGTGATCAAAAGGGTCCGGTGAGTGGAGAGGTTGGTTGGTGATTTAGACAGCTAGCCAGGGCATCGGTAGCAAGCTAGCATAGGATGGAGGTCTGTTAGCCACCCCTTACGTTCCGTCAGTAGATTAGTGGGGTTCCGTGTGGTAGAGGGGATTAATCCAAATCACACAACAACAACAAAAATAAAAACAATAGATATAGTTATAGAGGACCAAGAAGAAAAGATAATAATAATTTAAAAAATAATTAAAAAAAATAATAATAAAAAAAATTGTCCGATTGTCTATTCAGATAGCAGCCGGTAAGACAGCTAACGGTTAGCAGGCCGCAGATGGGCGTTCAGGTAACGTCGCGACGGAGGAGCCGGCCGAATAACTCCTTCGGGTAGATAACGTCGGCAGTCCAGTTGTGAAGGCCCGGTGGGGCTCCGCGAAGGCAGTAAAACGGGTCCGGATAGGTGACTGCAGCCCAGGTGTGATTGATGGAACTCAGGAGTGATTGACGGAGCTTGCTAGCTCCGGAATAATTGATGTTTGCTCCGGAATCGACGAAGGCCGATGGTCACACGGATAGCAGCTAGCTAGCTGTGAGATCCGGGTATGAATGTCCAGGGACATGGAGAGAAAAATTGGTCCGGTATGTTCCGTTCCGAGCCGCGCTGCGCCGTACAGAACTGGCGATAGATTTTCGAGCTAAAGGATAGCTGATGACCACAAACCGTGGTTAGCTGAATATTAACGATTTGCCAGTAAAGGAGCTAACTAGCTTCTGTACTAGCTTCTGGATTAGCTTCTGGCTAGTTTCAGGCTAGCTTCTTGGAGTTTCTGGCTAGCTTCTTGGAGGATTACAGATCTGAGGTAAATAATACTTTTTTTATAAATATACATTGGTGAGGCGGGTTGCAGGAGAGTGTTTTGAAGATGAGTTGATGGAAAATAAAATAAAATGTATGTGAAAAAGTTGTAAATATATATATATACAGGACACGACAAGACGAGGACAAAAGACGTCTGAACTGCTATGCCACTTGACAAATAAACTTTGATTTGAACACTTCCACATCCAACCACTGTTAACAACCACTGTTAATAACCACTGTTAATAACCTCTGTTAATAACCACTGTTAATAACCACTGTTAATAACCAGTTAATAACCACTGTTAATAACCACTGTTAATACTTTAATGGGCCCTCTGTACGTCAGGGCATACTGACTACTGGTTGCTGATAATGGGCCTCTGTACGTCTATGTAGATATTCAATTTTTTTAAATCAACCGTTTCCAGCTACAATAGTAATTTACAACTAACAATGTCTACACCATATTTCTGATCAATTTGATGTTATTTTAATTTACAAAAAAATAGCTTTTCTTTGAAAAACAAGGTCTATAAGTGACCCCAAACTTTTGAACAAGTGTATATTTTTTAAATGAATATAAAATACAAATTGAGGGTGATGAACATGCGTTGGATCTGCTTCTGTTCTGGATGGGTCGGGGTCTCGTCGGGTCCATGGGATGAGGAGGGCTTTTAGCGGGTGGAATAGTGGGGACCAATTGTAGGTTTACTTATTAGCAATGCAAATATCATGGTACAAGCTATATAGACACTCCATCATCATTTTACAAACATATAAATAGAATTGAAAGTTGTGTCTCATTGAAATAAGTATAGTTATAATTGTAACGGTTTAGCAGATAATAAGAAAAGATCATCAGTATTTACCTGGATAAAAGAGAAGGAATATAATATCTATTGTTTACAGGAAACTCATTCAACAATTTTAGATGAAGTTTTGTGGAAAAAGGACTGGGGGGATAAATATATTTATTAAAGACGGGGAAAAGACGTTTAAAAGGGGTGATAATATTAAAATAAACAGTCATTTTGATCCAAATGTGCAAATTGTCCAAACAGATCATCAAGTGAACTAGTTTACATCCACTAAGATTGGTCATTAAAACTAGTTCACATCCGCTTAGGTTGGAGTCATTAAAACTAGTTTACATCCACTTAGGTTGGAGTCATTAAAACTAGTTTACATCCACTTAGGTTGGAGTCATTAAAACTAGTTTACATCCACTTAGGTTGGAGTCATTAAAACTAGTTTACATCCACTTAGGTTGGAGTCATTAAAACTAGTTTACATCCACTTGATGATCTGTTGGACAATTTGCACATTTGGATCAAAATGACTGTTTATTTTAATATTATCACCCCTTTTAAACGTCTTTTCCCCGTCTTTAATAAATATATTTATCCCCCAGTCCTTTTTCCACAAAACTTCATCTAAAATTGTTGAATGAGTTTCCTGTAAACAATAGATATTATATTCCTTCTCTTTTATCCAGGTAAATACTGATGATCTTTTCTTATTATCTGCTAAACCGTTACAATTATAACTATACTTATTTCAATGAGACACAACTTTCAATTCTATTTATATGTTTGTAAAATGATGATGGAGTGTCTATATAGCTTGTACCATGATATTTGCATTGCTAATAAGTAAACCTACAATTGGTCCCCACTATTCCACCCGCTAAAAGCCCTCCTCATCCCATGGACCCGACGAGACCCCGACCCATCCAGAACAGAAGCAGATCCAACGCATGTTCATCACCCTCAATTTGTATTTTATATTCATTTAAAAAATATACACTTGTTCAAAAGTTTGGGGTCACTTATAGACCTTGTTTTTCAAAGAAAAGCTATTTTTTTGTAAATTAAAATAACATCAAATTGATCAGAAATATGGTGTAGACATTGTTAGTTGTAAATTACTATTGTAGCTGGAAACGGTTGATTTAAAAAAATTGAATATCTACATAGACGTACAGAGGCCCATTATCAGCAACCAGTAGTCAGTATGCCCTGACGTACAGAGGGCCCATTAAAGTATTAACAGTGGTTATTAACAGTGGTTATTAACTGGTTATTAACAGTGGTTATTAACAGTGGTTATTAACAGAGGTTATTAACAGTGGTTATTAACAGTGGTTGTTAACAGTGGTTGGATGTGGAAGTGTTCAAATCAAAGTTTATTTGTCAAGTGGCATAGCAGTTCAGACGTCTTTTGTCCTCGTCTTGTCGTGTCCTGTATATATATATATTTACAACTTTTTCACATACATTTATTTTTATTTTCCATCAACTCATCTTCAAAACACTCTCCTGCAACCCGCCTCACCAATGTATATTTATAAAAAAAGTATTATTTACCTCAGATCTGTAATCCTCCAAGAAGCTAGCCAGAAACTCCAAGAAGCTAGCCTGAAACTAGCCAGAAGCTAATCCAGAAGCTAGTACAGAAGCTAGTTAGCTCCTTTACTGGCAAATCGTTAATATTCAGCTAACCACGGTTTGTGGTCATCAGCTATCCTTTAGCTCGAAAATCTATCGCCAGTTCTGTACGGCGCAGCGCGGCTCGGAACGGAACATACCGGACCAATTTTTCTCTCCATGTCCCTGGACATTCATACCCGGATCTCACAGCTAGCTAGCTGCTATCCGTGTGACCATCGGCCTTCGTCGATTCCGGAGCAAACATCAATTATTCCGGAGCTAGCAAGCTCCGTCAATCACTCCTGAGTTCCATCAATCACACCTGGGCTGCAGTCACCTATCCGGACCCGTTTTACTGCCTTCGCGGAGCCCCACCGGGCCTTCACAACTGGACTGCCGACGTTATCTACCCGAAGGAGTTATTCGGCCGGCTCCTCCGTCGCGACGTTACCTGAACGCCCATCTGCGGCCTGCTAACCGTTAGCTGTCTTACCGGCTGCTATCTGAATAGACAATCGGACAATTTTTTTTATTATTATTTTTTTAATTATTTTTTAAATTATTATTATCTTTTCTTCTTGGTCCTCTATAACTATATCTATTGTTTTTATTTTTGTTGTTGTTGTGTGATTTGGATTAATCCCCTCTACCACACGGAACCCCACTAATCTACTGACGGAACGTAAGGGGTGGCTAACAGACCTCCATCCTATGCTAGCTTGCTACCGATGCCCTGGCTAGCTGTCTAAATCACCAACCAACCTCTCCACTCACCGGACCCTTTTGATCACTCGACTAAGCATGCCTATCCTTAATGTCAATATGTCTTGTCCATTTCTGTTCTGGTTAGTGTTTATTGGCTTATTTCACTGTAGAGCCTCTAGTCCTGCTCACTATACCTTATCCAACCTATTAGTTCCACCACCCACACATGCAATGACATCTCCTGGTTTCAACGATGTTTCTAGAGACAATAT
>NW_022265768.1:0-4477 GCF_002021735.2 Oncorhynchus kisutch | reverse complement strand
GGTTGAGAGAGAGAGGTTGAGAGAGAGAGGTTGGAGAGAGAGGTTGAGAGAGAGAGGTGAGAGAGAGAGGTTGAGAGAGAGAGAGGTTGTGAGAGAGGTTGAGAGAGAGAGGTTGAGAGAGAGGTTGAGAGAGAGGTTGCGAGAGAGGGGTTGGAGAGAGAGGTTGAGAGAGAGAGAGAGAGAGAGAGAGAGAGGTTGAGAGAGAGAGATTGAGAGAGAGAGGTTGGAGAGAGAGGTTGAGAGAGAGAGAGGTTGAGAGAGAGGTTGAGAGAGAGGTTGAGAGAGAGAGGTTGCGAGAGAGAGGTTGGAGAGAGAGAGGTTGAGAGAGAGAGGTTGAGAGAGAGAGGTTGAGAGAGAGAGGTTGAGAGAGAGAGGTTGGAGAGAGAGAGGTTGAGAGAGAGAGAGAGAGAGGTTGAGAGAGAGAGAGGCTGAGAGAGAGAGAGAGGTTGAGAGAGAGAGGTTGAGAGAGAGAGGTTGAGAGAGAGAGAGAGAGAGAGAGATTGAGAGAGAGAGAGGTTGAGAGAGAGAGAGGTTGTGAGTAGAGATTGAGAGAGAGCTAGGTTGAGAGAGAGAGGTTGAGAGAGAGAGGTTGAGAGAGAGAGGTTGAGAGAGAGAGGTTGAGAGAGAGAGAGAGATTGAGAGGTTGAGAGAGAGGTTGCGAGAGAGGGTTGGAGAGAGAGGTTGAGAGAGAGAGGTGGAGAGAGAGGTTGAGAGAGAGAGGTTGAGAGAGAGAGGTTGAGAGAGAGAGAGAGGTTGTGAGTAGAGGTTGAGAGAGAGGTTGAGAGAGAGAGGTTGAGAGAGAGGTTGAGAGAGAGATAGGTTGAGAGAGAGAGGTTGAGAGAGAGAGGTTGAGAGAGAGAGATTGTGAGAGAGAGGTTGAGAGAGAGAGGTTGAGAGAGAGGTTGAGAGAGAGAGAGGTTGAGAGAGAGAGGTTGGAGAGAGAGGTTGAGAGAGAGAGGTTGAGAGAGAGAGAGGTTGAGAGAGAGAGGTAGAGAGAGAGAGAGAGAGAGGTTGAGAGAGAGATAGGTTGAGAGAGAGAGGTTGAGAGATAGAGAGGTTGAGCGAGAGAGGTTGAGAGAGAGAGGTTGAGAGAGAGATAGGTTGAGAGAGAGACGTTGAGAGAGAGAGGTTGAGAGAGAGAGAGAGAGAGAGAGAGAGAGGTTGTGAGAGAGAGAGGCTGAGAGAGAGAGAGAGAGGTTGAGAGAGAGATAGGTTGAGAGAGAGAGGCTGAGAGAGAGAGGTTGAGCGAGAGAGAGAGAGAGAGAGAGAGAGAGAGGTTGAGAGAGAGAGAGGTTGTGAGTAGAGGTTGAGAGAGATATGTTGAGAGAGAGATATGTTGAGAGAGAGAGGTTGAGAGAGAGGTTGAGAGAGAGAGGTTGAGAGAGAGATAGATTGAGAGAGAGAGAGGTGAGAAGAGAGAGGTTGGAGAGAGAGGTTGAGAGAGATAGGTTGAGAGAGAGAGGTTGTGAGTAGAGGTTGAGAGAGAGAGGTTGAGAGAGAGATAGGTTGAGAGAGAGAGGTTGAGAGAGAGGTTGAGAGAGAGAGGTTGAGAGAGAGATAGGTTGAGAGAGAGAGGTTGAGAGAGAGAGGTTGAGAGAGAGAGAGAGAGAGAGGTTGAGAGAGAGAGAGGTTGAGAGAGAGAGGTTGAGAGAGAGAGGTTGAGAGAGAGAGAGAGAGGTTGAGAGAGAGAGGTTGAGAGAGAGAGGTTGGAGAGAGAGAGGTTGAGAGAGAGAGAGAGGTTGAGAGAGAGAGAGGCTGAGAGAGAGAGAGAGGTTGAGAGAGAGAGGTTGAGAGAGAGAGGTTGAGAGAGAGAGGTTGAGAGAGAGAGAGAGAGAGGTTGAGAGAGAGAGATTGAGAGAGAGAGGTTGAGAGAGAGAGGTTGAGAGAGAGAGGTTGAGAGAGAGAGAGAGAGAGAGATTGAGAGAGAGAGAGGTTGAGAGAGAGAGAGAGGTTGAGAGAGAGAGGTTGAGAGAGAGAGGTTGAGAGAGAGAGTTGAGAGAGAGGTTGAGAGAGAGAGGTTGAGAGAGAGAGGTTGAGAGAGAGAGGTTGAGAGAGAGAGGTTGAGAGAGAGAGAGAGATTGGAGAGAGAGGTTGAGAGAGAGAGAGGTTGAGAGAGAGGTTGAGAGAGAGAGGTTGAAGAGAGAGGTTGGAGAGAGAGGTTGAGAGAGAGAGGTTGAGAGAGAGAGGTTGAGAGAGAGGTTGAGAGAGAGAGGTTGAGAGAGAGAGGTTGAGAGAGAGAGAGTTGAGAGAGAGAGGTTGAGAGAGAGAGGTTGAGGAGAGAGAGAGAGAGAGAGGTTGAAGAGAGAGAGGTTGAGAGAGAGGTTGAGAGAGAGAGGTTGAGAGAGAGAGAGGTTGAGAGAGAGAGGTTGAGAGAGAGAGAGGTTGAGAGAGAGAGGTTGAGAGAGAGAGGTTGGAGAGAGAGGTTGAGAGAGAGGTTGAGAGAGAGGAGGTTGAGAGAGAGAGGTTGAGAGAGAGAGGAGGTTGAGAGAGAGAGGTTGAGAGAGAGAGGTTGAGAGAGAGAGGTTGAGAGAGAGGTTGAGAGAGAGAGGTTGAGAGAGAGAGGTTGGAGAGAGAGGTTGAGAGAGAGAGGTTGAGAGAGAGAGGTTGAGAGAGAGAGAGGTTGAGAGAGAGGTTGAGAGAGAGAGGTTGAGAGAGAGAGGTTGATAGGGGGAGGTTGAGAAAGAGAGGTTGAGAGAGAGAGAGGTTGATAGAGAGAGGTTGAGAGAGAGAGAGGTTGAGAGAGAGATAGGTTGAGAGAGAGAGGGTTGAGAGAGAGAGATTGAGAGAGAGAGGTTGGAGAGAGAGGTTGAGAGAGAGAGGTTGAGAGAGAGGTTGCAAGAGAGAGGTTGGAGAGAGAGGTTGAGAGCGAGAGGTTGAGAGAGAGGGGTTGAGAGAGAGAGGTTGAGAGAGAGGTTGAGAGAGAGGTTCAGAGAGAGAGGTTGCGAGAGAGAGGTTGGAGAGAGAGGTTGAGAGAGAGAGGTTGAGAGAGAGAGAGGTTGAGAGAGAGAGGTTGAGAGAGAGAGGTTGAGAGAGAGAGAGGTTGAGAGAGAGAGGTTGAGAGAGAGAGGTTGGAGAGAGAGATTGAGAGAGAGAGAGAGGTTGAGAGAGAGAGAGGTTGAGAGAGAGAGAGAGGTTGAGAGAGAGAGGTTGAGAGAGAGAGGTTGAGAGAGAGAGGTTGAGAGAGAGAGAGAGAGAGGTTGAGAGAGAGAGAGGTGAGAGAGAGAGAGAGGTTGAGAGAGAGAGGTTGAGAGAGAGAGGTTGAGAGAGAGAGAGAGAGAGAGATTGAGAGAGAGATAGTTGAGAGAGAGAGAGGTTGTGAGTAGAGGTTGAGAGAGAGCTAGGTTGAGAGAGAGAGGTTGAGAGAGAGGTTGAGAGAGAGAGGTTGAGAGAGAGAGGTTGAGGAGAGAGAGAGAGATTGAGAGGTTGAGAGAGAGGTTTGAGAGAGGGGTTGGAGAGAGAGGTTGAGAGAGAGGTTGGAGAGAGAGGTTGAGAGAGAGAGGTTGAGAGAGAGAGGTTGAGAGAGAGAGAGGTTGTGAGAGAGAGGTTGAGAGAGAGAGGTTGAGAGAGAGAGGTTGAGAGAGAGGTTGAGAGAGAGATAGGTTGAGAGAGAGAGGTTGTGAGAGAGAGAGGTTGAGAGAGAGAGATTGTGAGAGAGAGGTTGAGAGAGAGAGTTGAGAGAGAGGTTGAGAGAGAGAGGTTTGAGAGAGAGAGGTTGGAGAGAGAGTTGAGAGAGAGAGGTTGAGAGAGAGAGAGAGGTTGAGAGAGAGAGGTTGAGAGAGAGAGGTTGAGAGAGAGAGAGGTTGAGAGAGAGAGGTTGAGAGAGAGAGGTTGAGAGAGAGAGAGAGAGAGAGAGAGAGAGAGGTTGTTGAGAGAGAGGTGAGAGAGAGAGAGAGAGGTTGAGAGAGAGAGGTTGAGAGAGAGAGGTGAGAGAGAGAGAGGTTGAGAGAGAGGTTGAGAGAGAGAGGTTGAGAGAGAGAGGTTGAGAGAGAGAGGTTAGAGAGAGAGGTTGAGAGAGAGAGAGAGAGAGAGAGAGAGGAGAGTTGTGAGAGAGAGAGGTTAGAGAGAGAGAGAGGTTGAGAGAGAGATAGGTTGAGAGAGAGGTTGAGAGAGAGGTTGAGCGAGAGAGAGAGAGAGAGAGAGAGAGGTTGAGAGAGAGAGAGGTTTGAGTAGAGGTTGAGAGAGATTGTTGAGAGAGAGAGATTTTGAGAGAGAGAGGTTGAGAGAGAGGTTGAGAGAGAGAGTTTGAGAGAGAGATAGATTGAGAGAGAGAGAGGTTGCAAGAGAGAGGTTGGAGAGAGAGGTTGAGAGAGAGAGGTTGAGAGAAAGAGGTTGGAGAGAGAGGTTGAAAGAGAGGTTGCGAGAGAGAGGTTGAGAGAGAGAGGTTGAGAGAGAGGTTGAGAGAGAGGTTGCGAGAGATGGTTGGAGAGAGAGGTTGAGAGAGAGAGAGAAGAGAGAGAGAGAGAGAGAGAGAGAGAGA
>NW_022265767.1:0-4534 GCF_002021735.2 Oncorhynchus kisutch | reverse complement strand
ACCTAGAGATCTACCAACCAGTAGTTCTCAAACATTGTACCTAGAGAGACCTACCAACCAGTAGGTTCTCAAACATTGTACCTAGAGACCTACCAACCAGTAGGTTCTCAAACATTGTACCTAGAGACCTACCAACCAGTAGGTTCTCAAACATTGTACCTAGAGATCTACCAACCAGTAGGTTCTCAAACATTGTACCTAGAGACTACCAAACCAGTAGGTTCTCAAACTCTAGACCTACCTTCTTTCTCAACATTGTACCTAGAGATCTACCAACCAGTAGTTCTCAACATTCTGATTGTACCTATTAGATCGCCCCTACCAACCTGTAGGTTCTCAAAACATTGTACCTAGAGATCTACCAACCAGTAGGTTCTCAAACATTGTACCTAGAGACCTACCAACCAGTAGGTTCTCAAACATTGTACCTAGAGACCTACCAACCAGTAGGTTTCTCAAAACATTGTACCTAGAGACCTACCAAACCAGTAGGTTCTCAAACATTGTACCTAGAGATCTACCGTCCTGTAGGTTCTCAAACATTGTACCTAGAGACCTACCGTCCTGTAGGTTCTCAAACATTGTACCTAGAGACCTACCGTCCTGTAGGTTCTCAAACATTGTACCTAGAGATCTACCGTCCTGTAGGTTCTCAAACATTGTACCTAGAGACCTACCAACCAGTAGGTTCTCAAACATTGTACCTAGAGACCTACAACCAGTAGGTTCTCAAACATTGTACCTAGAGACCTACCAACCATAGGTTCTCAAACATTGTACCTAGAGATCCTACCGTCCTGTAGTTCTCAAACATTGTACCTAGAGACCTACCGTCCTGTAGGTTCTCAAACATTACCTAGAGATCTACCGTCCTGTAGGTTTCTCAAACATTGTACCTAGAGAATCGCGTCCTGGTTCTCAACATAGTAGAGATCTACCAACCTGTATAGGTTCTCAAACATTGTACCTAGAGACCTACCAACCAGTAGGTTCTCAAACATGTACCTAGAGACCTACCACCAGTAGGTTCTCAAAACATTGTACCTAGAGATCTACCAACCTGTAGGTTCTCAAACATTGTACCTAGAGACCTACCAACCAGTAGGTTCTCAAACATTGTACCTAGAGACCTACCAACCAGTAGGTTCTCAAACATTGTACCTAGAGACCTACCAACAGTAGGTTCTCAAACATTGTACCTAGAGACTACCACCAGTAGGTTCTCAAACATTGTACCTAGAGACCTACCAACCAGTAGGTTCTCAAACATTGTACCTAGAGATCTACCACCAGTAGGTTCTCAAACATTGTACCTAGAGATCTACCAACCAGTAGGTTCTCAAACATGTGTACCTAGAGACCTACCAACCAGTAGGTTCTCAAACATTGTACCTAGAGACCTACCAACCAGTAGGTTCTCAAACATTGTACCTTAATTAGGTTCTCAAACCATTGTACCAAGGGAGACCTACCAACCAGTAGGTTCTCAAACATTGTACCTAGAGTACCTAAACCATAGAATCTACAACCATTGTCCTAACAACTGTACCTAGAGACCTAACCAGTTTTCTCACATGTACCTAGAGAATAGTATCCTCATACCATTGTACCTGAGACCTACCAACCAGTAGGTTCTCAAACATTGTACCTAGAGACCTACCGTACCTGTAGGTTCTCAAACATTGTACCTAGAGATCTACCAACCAGTAGGTTCTCAAACATTGTACCTAGAGACCTACCAACCAGTAGGTTCTCAAACATTGTACCTAGAGACCTACCAACAGTAGGTTCTCAAACATTGTACCTAGAGACCTACCAACCAGTAGGTTCTCAAACATTGTACCTAGAGATCTACCGTCCTGTAGGTTCTCAAACATTGTACCTAGAGACCTACCGTCCTGTAGGTTCTCAAACATTGTACCTAGAGATCTACCGTCCTGTAGGTTCTCAAACATTGTACCTAGAGATCTACCGTCCTGTAGGTTCTCAAACATTGTACCTAGAGACCTACCAACCAGTAGGTTCTCAAACATTGTACCTAGAGACCTACCAACCAGTAGGTTCTCAAACATTGTACCTAGAGACCTACCAACCAGTAGGTTCTCAAACATTGTACCTAGAGACCTACCAACCAGTAGGTTCTCAAACATTGTACCTAGAGACCTACCAACCAGTAGGTTCT
Source organism: Oncorhynchus kisutch (assembly GCF_002021735.2). Classification (NCBI taxonomy): domain Eukaryota; kingdom Metazoa; phylum Chordata; class Actinopteri; order Salmoniformes; family Salmonidae; genus Oncorhynchus; species Oncorhynchus kisutch. Next base: position 2,352 of record NW_022265767.1, on the reverse strand, counting down.
CAAACATTGTACCTAGAGACCTACCAACCAGTAGGTTCTCAAACATTGTACCTAGAGACCTACCAACCAGTAGGTTCTCAAACATTGTACCTAGAGACCTACCAACCAGTAGGTTCTCAAACATTGTACCTAGAGACCTACCAACCAGTAGGTTCTCAAACATTGTACCTAGAGACCTACCAACCAGTAGGTTCTCAAACATTGTACCTAGAGACCTACCAACCAGTAGGTTCTCAAACATTGTACCTAGAGATCTACCAACCTGTAGGTTCTCAAACATTGTACCTAGAGATCTACCAACCAGTAGGTTCTCAAACATTGTACCTAGAGACCTACCAACCAGTAGGTTCTCAAACATTGTACCTAGAGATCTACCAACCAGTAGGTTCTCAAACATTGTACCTAGAGATCTACCAACCAGTAGGTTCTCAAACATTGTACCTAGAGACCTACCGTCCTGTAGGTTCTCAAACATTGTACCTAGAGACCTACCAACCAGTAGGTTCTCAAACATTGTACCTAGAGACCTACCAACCAGTAGGTTCTCAAACATTGTACCTAGAGACCTACCGTCCTGTAGGTTCTCAAACATTGTACCTAGAGATCTACTGTCCTGTAGGTTCTCAAACATTGTACCTAGAGATCTACCGTCCTGTAGGTTCTCAAACATTGTACCTAGAGACCTACCGTCCTGTAGGTTCTCAAACATTGTACCTAGAGATCTACCGTCCTGTAGGTTCTCAAACATTGTACCTAGAGATCTACCGTCCTGTAGGTTCTCAAACATTGTACCTAGAGACCTACCAACCAGTAGGTTCTCAAACATTGTGCTGTTGGAGGAAATTATGGTTGAAATGACTAATTATGTATACATTCCAATCAGAACTGACTAGTCCAAATGCTATAATGTACTGTACATATATGAATTTTCTCTCTTTCTCCCATTCCCAATTGTATATAATGTAGTCTGGAGATAGTCCGTTCCTGCACCTGGAGATAGTACATTCATTTGTACAAGGAACAGACTGTCATTGTTACTAAACTCCTGACTACATTATATACAATTGGGAATGGGAGAAAGAGAGAAAATTCATATATGTACAGTACATTATAGCATTTGGACTAGTCAGTTCTGATTGGAATGTATACATAATTAGTCATTTCAACCATAATTTCCTCCAACAGCACAATGTTTGAGAACCTACTGGTTGGTAGGTCTCTAGGTACAATGTTTGAGAACCTACAGGACGGTAGATCTCTAGGTACAATGTTTGAGAACCTACAGGACGGTAGATCTCTAGGTACAATGTTTGAGAACCTACAGGACGGTAGGTCTCTAGGTACAATGTTTGAGAACCTACAGGACGGTAGATCTCTAGGTACAATGTTTGAGAACCTACAGGACAGTAGATCTCTAGGTACAATGTTTGAGAACCTACAGGACGGTAGGTCTCTAGGTACAATGTTTGAGAACCTACTGGTTGGTAGGTCTCTAGGTACAATGTTTGAGAACCTACTGGTTGGTAGGTCTCTAGGTACAATGTTTGAGAACCTACAGGACGGTAGGTCTCTAGGTACAATGTTTGAGAACCTACTGGTTGGTAGATCTCTAGGTACAATGTTTGAGAACCTACTGGTTGGTAGATCTCTAGGTACAATGTTTGAGAACCTACTGGTTGGTAGGTCTCTAGGTACAATGTTTGAGAACCTACTGGTTGGTAGATCTCTAGGTACAATGTTTGAGAACCTACAGGTTGGTAGATCTCTAGGTACAATGTTTGAGAACCTACTGGTTGGTAGGTCTCTAGGTACAATGTTTGAGAACCTACTGGTTGGTAGGTCTCTAGGTACAATGTTTGAGAACCTACTGGTTGGTAGGTCTCTAGGTACAATGTTTGAGAACCTACTGGTTGGTAGGTCTCTAGGTACAATGTTTGAGAACCTACTGGTTGGTAGGTCTCTAGGTACAATGTTTGAGAACCTACTGGTTGGTAGGTCTCTAGGTACAATGTTTGAGAACCTACTGGTTGGTAGGTCTCTAGGTACAATGTTTGAGAACCTACTGGTTGGTAGGTCTCTAGGTACAATGTTTGAGAACCTACTGGTTGGTAGGTCTCTAGGTACAATGTTTGAGAACCTACTGGTTGGTAGGTCTCTAGGTACAATGTTTGAGAACCTACTGGTTGGTAGGTCTCTAGGTACAATGTTTGAGAACCTACAGGACGGTAGATCTCTAGGTACAATGTTTGAGAACCTACAGGACGGTAGATCTCTAGGTACAATGTTGAGAACCTACAGGACGGTAGGTCTCTAGGTACAATGTTTGAGAACCTACAGGACGGTAGATCTCTA
>NW_022265765.1:303776-330951 GCF_002021735.2 Oncorhynchus kisutch | reverse complement strand
ATATATTATAAACCCAGTCATTCACACGTACAGTACCAGGTTACATATCTTATAAAACCAGTCATTCACAGTAACAGGTCCATATATTATAAACCCAGTCATTCACATACAGACACCAGGTCAAATATATTATAAACCCAGTCATTCACAGTACAGTACCAGGTCCATATATTATAAACCCAGTCATTCAGGACATGTTCATTTTGCAACCAAACCCCTTTTTGAAGCTATGGGCAAAATTTAAACAAACAACATTTTTCTAAAAGGCAGTTTGAAACCTGTTTGTTGGAATTACAGTTTGATTGATTAACATATTTACAAAAGAAAACAAGGATGTGTTGAGTATTCAGCCAGGAGCTGTTAATAACTGTACGATGTCTTAAACAGCCTACGGTATAGGAACTACCTGGGAATGTTATTGAGTTATATAAACACCTACGGTATAGGAACTACCTGGGAATGCTATTGAGTTATATAAACACCTACGGTATAGGAACTACCTGGGAATGCTATTGAGTTATATAAACACCTACGGTATAGGAACTACCTGGGAATGTTATTGAGTTATATAAACACCTACGGTATAGGAATTACCTGGGAATGCTATTGAGTTATATAAACACCTACGGTATAGGAACTACCTGGGAATGTTATTGAGTTATATAAACACCTACGGTATAGGAACTCCCTGGGAATGCTATTGAGTTATATAAACACCTACGGTATAGGAACTACCTGGGAATGTTATTGAGTTATATAAACACCTACGGTATAGGAACTACCTGGGAATGTTATTGAGTTATATAAACACCTACGGTAATAGAACTACCTGGGAATGTTATTGAGTTATATAAACACCTACGGTATAGGAACTACCTGGAAATGTTATTGAGTATATAGACACCTACGGTATAGGAACTACCTGGGAATGTTATTGAGTTAGATAAACACCTACGGTATAGGAACTACCTGGAATGTTATTGAGTTATATAAACACTACGGTATAGGAACTATCTGGGAATGCTATTGAGTTTTATAAACACCTACGGTATAGGAACTACCTGGGAATGTTATTGAGTTATATAAACACATACGGTATAGGAACTACCTGGGAATGCTATTGAGTTATATAAACACCTACAGTATAGGAACTACCTGGGAATGTTATTGGGTTATATAAACACCTACGGTATAGGAACTACCTGGGAATGTTATTGAGTTATATAAACACCTACGGTATAGGAATGTTATTGAGTTATATAAACACCTACGGTATAGGAACTACCTGGGAATGTTATTGAGTTATATAAACACCTTGGGAGTGTCTAGGGTGGGCTCAACTGTTCTTCTGTCATGACTCAAACTGTTTGGTGACCTTGAACGAAGCAGGACTACTGTAATAATCCTTCAACATTGTTATGGGATATTTTTCCCTCTTATTACATGTTTATGCTGAAAATGGGAACATGCAAGACGCATCATCAACATGTGCCAACCTTTGGTTGATTTACATTGTTTTTGAAAGCAATGTTGGAAAAAACAAAAACGTTAAAAAAAATGTATTTGAACAATCTTTAAAGAAAACAACTATGACATGTAATGGGATGACCTATTGTTATTGATTACCTATATGATCATATCAGTATTGATGGAAAAGTAAATGTCCATCTTCCCGAACCCAAACACTCCCGTCACTGTCCGTCATTTCGTCTCCTCCAGAAGTGGTGACTGCCCCATGGCCGTTAGCGCAGCTCACCAGGGCTAAACCACACAGAACAGCAGTGTTTCAACAGGAGACTGGAAACCTGTAGGAGGGGGCGAGGTTTAGTCATATAGGATTATTTTCATTGGTTTAAAGACTCAAGACCCCGCCTTGATACAAAAAAAAGAGTGGAGGAGAGAGGAAAACAATATCAACCAGTGAAACAGTTGGATAGTCACCTATTAATCCGAGTCATTTTCCGACCGTGTTTTTGGACAGGAGCACAACACATTCCATCCAACCCTGTAGGCTACTTTCCCTAATCATGTGTCTCTATATAGTCGCCGACACCGGAAACAGCTGTGTATCCTATTATTCCTAGCACTTGGATAACTAAGTTTTTGGCATTTTAAAGGTGGATCAGTGTAATAGTCTATATAAAAAAAATCTGTATGAAAAAAACATTTTTCACAACAACCGGCTGGATGATGCTGTGCGTGTGTGCGTAAGTCTACATTTTCTTCTGAACTTGGCGATAAACGTCAGCTATTCAGGTACGATTTTAAAAATAAATATATATTATAACTATCACGTTTGTTATAATCATCTATAATAGTGTAAAATGGGTTGCAATAAACGGGCTATTTTGATGTCCGCATAAACTGTGACCATTTTGTGTTGTGTTCATCTCACTGCGCAACTAAGGAATGGAATGGTCGAGTGAGTTGTATGCTGAGGACATCTTGTTGACGGACCACGGCGCAAAGCCATACCTCGTCCAACTGTCAAAATATGTAGCCGAAGCCCTGAAGATTTACCTCGTATTTCGCTGCCTCTCGTTCATCTTCTCTCGACTACTTGTATTCTATCAGGCCATGTGGCGATACGGTGGACCAGAGAGAGAGAGAGAGAAGCGGTTTATGTTTAATAAGAAAATGGGAAGTGCGTTATATTGGTTTATAGAAGTTTCCCCCCTTACACTGGAAGGCTGTATATTGAGTTGCTGATGTGTGCCCGGGATGGGAATGGAGATTATGTTTCCCGAGTTGTTCCCATTTATAATGAGTCACATCGTTTATTGCGGTGGTCAGCGAAAGATGGGAATGTATCAAACGACATCCGATTTGGTATCTTATCTGCTAGTATTACCGCAAGCTTTCTGAATCTTTTACATCAGTGATTACAATACAGCACTATCTGTTGTTGAGAGTCGTTACCAGCCAACCAAGCGTTGCCTGACGCCCTACATACCGAAGGCAACAACCATAAGCTAGTTGACCTCTTCTGCTTTTGAAGAACCGACACGAGAAAACTGCTTGTATTAATAGATTGTCATTGTGACAGATGGCTTCTTTTTGTGTGTGAACTTTGAGTAGATAGTGTATTGATAGGAAAACATTGTGCAGCTTAGTGATGGTTGTATTACCGAGACAGCAGCATCAATATATCGCATATTATCAATGAACTGTAGAAGATACTGCTCCTGCTGCTTCGCAATAGGAGAAAGTTACAAACAAACCTCTTTAGAAGTTGGTGAGTTGAGGAGCACCCAGAGAGCTAACCTGTATTGGCCCACATGTTGAAAGGAGCACCTCAGAGAGCTAACCTGTATTGGCCCACATGTTGAAAGGAGCACCCAGGAGAGCTAACCTGTATTGGAGCACCCAGAGAGCTAACCTGTATTGGGCACCCAGAGAGCTAACCTGTATTGGAGCACCCAGAGAGCTAACCTGTATTGACCACATGTTGAAAGGAGCACCCAGAGAGCTAACCTGTATTGGAGCACCCAGAGAGCTAACCTGTATTGACCCACATGTTGAAAGGAGCACCCAGAGAGCTAACCTGTATGGAGCACCCAGAGAGCTAACCTGTTTGGCCCACATGTTGAAAGGAGCACCCAGAGAGCTAACCTGTATTGGCCCACATGTTGAAAGGAGCACCCAGAGAGCTAACCTGTATTGGCCCAACAATGTTGAAAAGGAGCACCCAGAGAGCTAACCTGTATTGACCACATGTTGAAAGGAGCACCCAGAGAGCTAACCTGTATTGGAGCACCCAGAGAGCTAACCTGTATTGACCACATGTGAAGAGCACCCCAGAGAGCTAACCTGTATTGACCACATGTTGAAAGGAGCACCCAGAGAGCTAACCTGTATTGGAGCACCCAGAGAGCTAACCTGTATTGACCACATGTTGAAAGAGCACCCAGAGAGCTAACCTGTATTGACCACATGTTGAAAGGAGCACCCAGAGAGCTAACCTGTATTGGAGCACCCAGAGAGCTAACCTGTATGACCCACATGTTGAAAGACCCCCCCATTTGATAGTGTGGGTGAATTCCAGTCACATTCAGGCTTCACATTACTGGGACCAATCACATTCGGGCTTCACATTACTGGGACCCAATCACATTCAGGCTTCACATTACTGGGACCAAACACATTCAGGCTTCACATTACTGGGACCAATCACATTCAGGCTTCACATTACTGGGACCCAATCACATTCAGGCTTCACATTACTGGGACCAATCACATTCAGGCTTCACATTACTGGGACCCAATCACATTCAGGCTTCACATTACTGGGACCCAATCACATTCAGGCTTCACATTACTGGGACCAATCACATTCAGGCTTCACATTACTGGGACCAATCACATTCAGGCTTCACATTACTGGGACCCAATCACATTCAGGCTTCACATTACTGGGACCCAATCACATTCAGGCTTCACATTACTGGGACCAATCACATTACATTACTGGGACCAATCACATTCAGGCTTCACATTACTGGGACAGGCTTCACATTACTGGGACCAATCACATTCAGGCTTCACATTACTGGGACACTGCCATGAACTCAAACAAGACACGTTATTATAGCTTTTAACAGTGGTGCTCCACCTCCCAATGAGTTAGAGAACTTGTTTATGCAGCTGGTTTGAGCTAAGATAGAGCCTCGTTAATTTGTCCTTCTCATGAATAAACAGCCTGGGGTATGGAGACAGGGTAATAGACTGGTAGTGTCGGTCTGTACAGCATGTGTACTGGTAGTGTCGGTCTGTACAGCATGTCATTGATGAATGTGTGAAAGCTGAATGGAGGCCATCCTTGGAAGGAGTCTCGTTGTGTCCCTGCTACAGGGAGAGAAAGGGCTGGAGGAGGGCACGCCCAGACTGAGACACTGACACACTTGCACGATCGCATGCAAACACACAAAACGCACACACACTCCCCTTGTCTTGCCTACAGGAATACGGACACTACAGATGTGTATAGCCAGGACATCTGCTCTCTCTTTGGCCATTGTCAAGGAACCATGCAGTCGGCAGTGGAAGGGACTGCCAGAGGGCCAGACAGCTCACGACAACAAAGAGGCCTTGTCAGAAACCACCATTAAGCCGGGTCACTTCAGTCACAAGTGCTGCTAGCGGCAGGAAGGACTCGGGATCATGCGTTCGCCGGCTCATAACTCCCTCGGAGTTATTATTTCAGCTAGTCCTCTCTAGCCTTGTCAGGTAGAGTCACAATCACACTATTCACAGAAGAGAAAGGAGAAATTCAAGTTGCTTTGGTTCATAATATCTTTTTTTCTTCTTCAGTGTTTTCAGACTATAGTGGTTAGTGGGTATAGTGTACTTATCAGGTTTCAGGTAAGACCCAAGTGCAGACTGTGTTGAAGTAACAATGTTTATTGCAACAGAGGCAGGCAAACGACAGGTCAAGGAAAGGCAAACGACAGGTCAAGGCAGGCAAACGACAGGTCAAGGAAGGCAAACGACAGGTCAAGGAAGGCAAACGACAGGTCAAGGCAGGCAAACGACAGGTCAAGGCAGGCAAACGACAGGTCAAGGCAGGCAAACGACAGGTCAAGGCAGGCAACGACAGGTCAAGGAAAGGCAAACGACAGGTCAAGGAAAGGCAAACGACAGGTCAAGGCAGGCAAACGACAGGTCAAGGAAAGGCAAACGACAGGTCAAGGCAGGCAAACGACAGGTCAAGGAAAGGCAAACGACAGGTCAAGGCAGGCAAACGACAGGTCAAGGCAGGCAAACGACAGGTCAAGGAAAGGCAAACGACAGGTCAAGGCAGGCAAACGACAGGTCAAGGCAGGCAAACGACAGGTCAAGGCAGGCAAACGACAGGTCAAGGCAGGCAAGGTCATGTCAGGCAGAGGTCGGCAGTCCAGAGCAGGGGCCAAGGTACAGGACGGCAGTCAGGGTCAGGTCAGGAAGGGGGTCGGCAGTCCAGAGCAGAGGCCAAGGTACAGGATGGCAGGCAGGGTCAGGTCAGGAAGAGGTCAGCAGTCCAGAGCAGGGGCCAAGGCACAGGATGGCAGGCAGGCCCAGGTCAGGCAGAGGTCGGCAGTCCAGGGTCAGGACAGACAAGGGTCAAAACCAGGAGGACGAGGAAAAAGAGAGACTGGGGAAAAGCGCAGGTTGACTTAAACAAACAAGACGAACTGGCCCAGACAGACAGAGAACACAGGGATAAATACCCAGGGTATAAGTGGGGAAGATGGGCAACACCTGGAGGTGGGTGGAGACAAGCACAAAGACAGGTGAAACAGATCAGGGCGTGACAGTACCCTCCCTTAGAGTTAATTAGTCCTCTCCTCTAGCCTTGTCAGGTACAGTCATACCCCAAACTGTTCGCTGAAGAGAATTTAAACGGTTTAATCAAATTCTTTTAGTATTTTTGGATTTGTGTGGCTGGTGGGTGTACACTGATTGGACAAAACATTAGGAACACCTGCTCTTTCGATGACATAGACTGACCAGGTAAATCCAGGTGAAAGCTATGATCCCTTATTGATGTCACTTGTTAAATTCACTTCAATCAGTGTAGATGAAGGTGAGGAGATGGGATAAAGAAGGATTAAAAGCCTTAAAACAATTGAGACATGGATTGTGTATGTGTGTAATTCAGAGGGTGACTGGGAAAGACCAAATATTTAAGTGGCTTTGAACGGGGTATGTGTCAGGTGCACCAGTTTGTGTCAAGAACTGCAACGCTACTGGATTTTTCACGCTCAACAGCTTCAATCAATCACTCAATCAATTAATCAAATGTATTTATATAGCCCTTCTTACATCAGCTGATATCTCAAAGTGCTGTACAGAAACCCAGCCTAAAACCCCAAACAGCAAGCAATGCAGATGTAGAAGCACGGTGGCTAGGAAAAACTCCCTAGAAAAGGCTAAAACCTAGGAAGAAACCTAGAGAGGAACCAGGCTCTGAGGGGTGGTCAGTCCTCTTCTGGCTGTGCCGGGTGGAGATTATAAACCTAGACAGGAACCAGGCTCTGAGGGGTGGCCAGTCCTCTTCTGGCTGTGCCGGGTGGAGATTATAAACCTAGACAGGAACCAGGCTCTGAGGGGTGGTCAGTCCTCTTCTGGCTGTGCCGGGTGGAGATTATAAGAGTACATGGACATTAAGGCCAGATTGTTTCTTCTAGATTTTCAAACGTTTATAGAAGACCAGCAGGGTCAAATAATAATCCGTGATTGTAGAGGGTGCAAGAGGGCAGCACCTTGGGAGTTAATGTCACTTGGCTTTTCATAGCCAAGGATTCAGAGGTCGAGGAGGGGAGGGGGGGGCGATCCAGTGAACAGGTCAGGGTTCCATAGCCGCAGGCAGAACAGTAGAAATTGGAGCAGCAGCACGACCAGGTGGATTAGACGGGGACAGCCAGGAGTTGTCATTACAGGTAGTCCTGAGGCATGTTCCTAGGGCTGAAGTCCTCCGGGAGGGGAGAGAGAGATGGGAGAATTAGAGAGAGCATACTTACGTTCATATAGGACACCGGAGATTTACACCAGATAAGACATGAGATTTACACCAGATAAGACATGAGATTTACACCAGATAAGACATGAGATTTACACCAGATAAGACAGGAGATTTACACCAGATAAGACAGGAGATTTACACCAGATAAGACATGAGATTTACACCAGATAAGAAAGGAGATTTACACCAGATAAGACAGGAGATTTACACCAGATGAGACAGGAGATTTACACCAGATAAGACAGGAGATTTACACCAGATAAGACAGGAGATGTACACCAGATGAGACAGGAGATTTACACCAGATGAGACAGGAGATTTACACCAGATAAGACAAGAGATTTACACCAGATAATGCAGGAGATTTACACCAGATAAGACAGGAGATTTACACCAGATAAGACAGGAGATTTACACCAGATGAGACAGGAGATTTATACCAGATAAGACAGGAGATTTACACCTGATAAGACAGGAGATTTACACCTGATAAGACAGGAGATTTACACTAGAGCAGGGGCCACTATGGTGGATCTATAGGGTTGATCTATAGGGTGACAGGTCTCCTGTTGAGGACCACTATGGTGGATCTATAGGGTGACAGGTCTCCTGTTGAGGACCACTATGGTGGATTTATAGGGTGACAGGTCTCCTGTTGGGGACCAATATGGTGAATCTATAGGGTGGATCTATAGGGTGACAGGTCTCCTGTTGAGGACCACTATGGTGGATTTATAGGGTGACAGTTCTCCTGTTAAGGACCACTATGATGGATCTATAGGGAGACAGGTCTCCTGTTGGGGACCACTATGGTGGATCTATAGGGTGACAGGTCTCCTGTTGAGGACCACTATGGTGGATCTATAGGGTGACAGGTCTCCTGTTGAGGACCACTATGGTGAATCTATAGGGAGACAGTTCTCCTGTTGAGGACCACTATGGTGGATCTATAGGGTGACAGTTCTCCTGTTGGGGACCACTATGGTGGATCTATAGGGAGACAGTTCTCCTGTTGGGGACCACTATGGTGGATCTATAGGGTGGATCTATAGGGTGGATCTATAGGGAGACAGTTCTCCTGTTGAGGACCACTATGGTGGATCTATAGGGAGACAGTTCTCCTGTTGGGGACCACTATGGTGGATTTATAGGGTGACAGGTCTCCTGTTGGGGACCAATATGGTGGATCTATAGGGTGGATCTATAGGGAGACAGTTCTCCTGTTGAGGACCACTATGGTGGATCTATAGGGTGACAGTTCTCCTGTTGAGGACCACTATGGTGGATTTATAGGGTGACAGTTCTCCTGTTGGGGACCAATATGGTGGATCTATAGGGTGACAGGTCTCCTGTTGGGGACCAATATGGTGGATCTATAGGGTGGATCTATAGGGAGACAGTTCTCCTGTTGAGGACCACTATGGTGGATCTATAGGGAGACAGTTCTCCTGTTGAGGACCACTATGGTGGATCTATAGGGAGACAGTTCTCCTGTTGAGGACCACTATGGTGGATCTATAGGGTGGATCTATAGGGAGACAGTTCTCCTGTTGGGGACCACTATGGTGGATCTATAGGGTGGATCTATAGGGTGGATCTATAGGGTGACAGTTCTCCTGTTGAGGACCACTATGGTGGATCTATAGGGAGACAGTTCTCCTGTTGAGGACCACTATGGTGGATCTATAGGGAGACAGGTCTCCTGTATACATTAGATATCTAATGATATCTCTACGGTTCTGGCCTCCATGGAACTCATCATACATTACTAGTGGACATCCCTGCTGGGCGCTGATCCGTGCTGATTGGTTTCCCTCTAGTTAAAATGGAGGGTGTGTTAACGGCTAGAGGGGATAGTCCAGAAGCACGGCTGTTTTTCCTGACTGAACGGAGAGGAAATGAGATCCTCCCTCTAGTTCGGCCCGTCTGAGTCGTCTTGTGTTTGTTTTCCTGTTTGATAAGGGACCGGGTCAGAATCAGGAGTGGTAAGAGAGAAGGAAGAGGACAGTTGACGGTAGTGGTGCCATCGGGGCAGCTCCACTGTGGAGTAGAAATAGTTCATGAATGGCTGCCTGTGTTTCTTTTGGGTCGATTTGAATATGTGCTTTTAATTGGTCTCTGTAGGTTATCTTCTTTCTTTCTTCTTGTCTCTTCCCTCGCTCTCTCTCTGTCTCTTCTCTCTCTCTCTCTCTCTCTCTGTCTCTCTCTCTCTCTCTCTCTTCTCCCTCTCTCTCTCTCTCTCTCTCTCTCTCTCTCTCTCTCTCTCTCTCTCTCTCTCTCTCTCTATCTCTCTCTATCTCTCTCTGTCTCTCTCTCTCTCTCTCTCTCTGTCTCTCTCTGTCCCTCTGTCTCTCTCTCTCTCTCTCTCAATTAAATTAAATTCAAGGGGCTTTATTGGCATGGGAAACATGTGTTAACATTACCAAAGCAAGTGAGGTAGAATATATACAAAAGTCAAATAAACAATAAAAATCTCTCTCTCTCTCTCTCTCTCTCTTCTCTCTCTCCTCTCTCTCTCGTCTCTCTCTCTCTTCTCTCTCCCTCTCCCTCTCCTCTCTCTATCTCTCTCTCTCTCTCTCTCCTCTCCTCTCTCTCTCTATCTTCTCTCTCTCTCTCTCCCTCTCTCTCTTATCTCTCTCTCTCTCTCTCTCCCTCTTCCCTCTCCCTCTCTACTCTTCTCTCTCTCTCTCTCATGACACACCACACACACACACACACAACCACACACACACACACACACACACCACACACACACACACACACACACACACACACACACACACACACACACACAACACACACACACAGGTGTATGGTGCCAGTCTGATGTAATGTCAAGCAATGGAGCAGTGATAGACACCAATTATAATCCAAGTTACAACTTAATACTGTTTTAATTGATTGTCTATTAATTGATGTGCTCCTGAATCCATACTTGGTCAAATATATAATACACCGAGGAGATGTCACAGACAGAAAAGTCTTAATTATCTTAAGGAGGGGAGGAGTCTACTGAGATGTTAAAGTCCCCTGCTCAATTGGTGTATCGCATTATAAAACTGACATCCTGTGAAATGAAAAGGACAACGTACCATCATCCTTAAAAAGGGGGGTACCATCATCCTTAAAAGGGGGGGGGTTACCATCATCCTTAAAAAGGGGGGGTACCATCATCCTTAAAAATGGGGGGGGTACCATCATCCTTAAAAAGGGGTGGGTACCATCATCCTTAAAAAGGGGGTACCATCATCCTTAAGAATGGGGGGTACCATCATCCTTAAAAATGGGGGGTACCATCATCCTTAAAAAGGGGGTACCATCATCCTTAAAAATGGGGTACCATCATCCTTAAAAATGGGGGTACCATCATCCTTAAAATGGGGGGTACCATCATCCTTAAAAAAGGGGGGTAAAGGAAATTGGTATTAAATAATTAACTCACCCATGCTATTGTTGTAATGTCAGCCTGCTTATATAAGGGGATGTGATTATGGTATTTTATGAAGTGTCTTCACAACGAGGAGTAAAAACCAAGCTTCAAGGTTAAATGTGTGAAGGCCAAGCGTTTGGAGGGAGAGCGAGTGGAGGGGGGGGGGGGGGGGTTGATTAATTTCACGTCCCATAATGTGATTTGCGATATCTCCTCCTCTCCTGCCCTTGGTAGTGGGAGATGTGGCGATGGGAACGAGGGCTGTGTTATTAACGACGCTGTGCCATGTAAGTGTTTACAGAAATACTAAACCCTGGAATTAAAGACGAGAGATGAGAGAAGGGTGTGGATGATTACAAATTCACCATCATTCCCAGACTGATGTCTCGTTGCTGAATACAAATTCACAGGTTAAACCACCGGTGTGTAGAAGTGGAAATGAGTGTAGAGACACTGCACACACCCCACACGTGAGGAGCAGGGTGGGGGTGGGGGTAGTTCCAGGAAGACATCAGAGGGCATCATTAATTCCAGAGCATTCTATAAGACCAGGGTGGGGATGTGTGTGTGTGTGTGTGTGTGTGTGTGTGTGTGTGTGTGTGTGTGTGTGTGTGTGTGTGTGTGTGTGTGTGTGTGTGTGTGTGAGAGAGAAGGCTGTTCATTGACTACAGCTCAGAGCTCATCACTAAGCTAAGGACCCTGGGACTAAACACCTCTCTCTGCAACTGGATCCTGGACTTCCTGACGGGCCGCCCCCAGGTGGTGAGGGTAGGCAACAATACGTCTGCCACGCTGATCCTCAGCACTGGGGCCCCTCAGGGGTGCGTGCTCAGTCCCCTCCTGTACTCCCTGTTCACCCACGACTGCGTGGCCAAACACGACTCCAACACCATCATTAAGTTTGCTGACGACACAACAGTCTGATTACCGACAACGATGAGGCAGCCTATAGGGAGGAGGTCAGAGACCTGGCAGTGTGTTGCAAGGACAACAACCTCTCCTCAACGTGAGCAAGACAAAGGAGGTGATTGTGGACTACAGGAAAAGGAGGGCCGACTACAGGAAAAGGAGGGCTTGAAGAAGGGTCAGTGAATGGCTGAGTCCATAGGGATAACTGGCTAGCTAGCTAGCCTTGAAGAATTGAAAGCTAACCACGATAAATGTACATCTACCTTGCGTAACATTAGTTTTAGGTCATTTGTCCCGTTTAACTAGCTGGCTAATACAGTAGGGGGAGTGGGAGGTAATACAGTAGGGGGAGTGCTGCACAGCGTGAGGTAATACAGTAGGGGGAGTGCTGCTCAGTGTGAGGTAATACAGTAGGGGGAGCCTGAGGTAATACAGTAGGGGGAGTGCTGCTCAGCGTGAGGTAATACAGTAGGGGGAGCGTGAGGTAATACAGTAGGGGGAGTGCTGCTCAGTGTGAGGTAATACAGTAGGGGGAGTGTGAGGTAATACAGTAGGGGGAGTGCTGCTCAGCGTGGGGTAATACAGTAGAGGGAGTGCTGCTCAGCGTGAGGTAATACAGTAGGGGGAGTGCTGCTCAGCGTGAGGTAATACAGTAGGGGAGTGCTGCTCAGCGTGAGGTAATACAGTAGAGGGAGTGCTGCTCAGCGTGAGGTAATACAGTAGGGGGAGTGCTGCTCAGCGTGAGGTAATACAGTAGGGGGAGTGCTGCTCAGCGTGAGGTAATACAGTAGGGGGAGTGCTGCTCAGCGTGAGGTAATACAGTAGGGGGAGTGCTGCTCAGCGTGAGGTAATACAGTAGGGGGAGTGCTGCTCAGCGTGAGGTAATACAGTAGGGGGAGTGCTGCTCAGCGTGAGGTAATACAGTAGGGGGAGTGCTGCTCAGCGTGAGGTAATACAGTAGGGGGAGTGCTGCTCAGCGTGAGGTAATACAGTAGGGGGAGTGCTGCTCAGTGTGAGGTAATACAGTAGGGAAGCGTGAGGTAATACAGTAGGGGGAGTGCTGCACAGCGTGAGGTGATACAGTAGGGGGAGTGTGTGGTAATACAGTAGGGGGAGTGCTGAGGTAATACAGTAGGGGGAGTGCTGCTCAGCGTGAGGTAATACAGTAGGGGGAGTGCTGCTCAGCGTGAGGTAATACAGTAGGGGTAGTGCTGAGGTAATACAGTAGGGGGAGTGCTGCTCAGTGTGAGGTAATACAGTAGGGGGAGTGTGAGGTAATACAGTAGGGGGGGTGCTGCACAGTGTGAGGTAATACAGTAGGGGGAGTGCTGCTCAGCGTGAGGTAATACAGTAGGGGGAGTGCTGCTCAGCGTGAGGTAATACAGTAGGGGGAGTGCTGAGGTAATACAGTAGGGGAGTGCTGAGGTAATACAGTAGGGGGGTGCTGAGGTAATACAGTAGGGGGAGTGCTGCTCATCGTGAGGTAATACAGTAGGGGGAGTGCTGCTCATCGTGAGGTAATACAGTAGGGGGAGTGCTGAGGTAATACAGTAGGGGTAGTGCTGCTCAGCGTGAGGTAATACAGTAGGGGGAGTGCTGCTCAGCGTGAGGTAATACAGTAGGGGGAGTGCTGCTCAGTGTGAGGTAATACAGTAGGGGGAGTGCTGCTCAGTGTGAGGTAATACAGTAGGGGGAGTGCTGCTCATCGTGAGGTAATACAGTAGGGGGAGTGCTGCTCAGTGTGAGGTAATACCGTAGGGGGAGTGCTGCTCAGCGTGAGGTAATACAGTAGGGGAGTGCTGCTCAGCGTGAGGTAATACAGTAGGGGGAGTGCTGCTCAGCGTGAGGTAATACAGTAGGGGAGTGCTGCTCAGCGTGAGGTAATACAGTAGGGGGAGTGCTGCTCAGCGTGAGGTAATACAGTAGGGGGAGTGGGAGGTAATACAGTGGGGGGGAGTGCTGCACAGCGTGAGGTAATACAGTAGGGGAGTGCTGCTCAGCGTGAGGTAATACAGTAGGGGGAGTGCTGCTCAGTGTGAGGTAATACAGTAGGGGGAGTGCTGCTCAGCGTGAGGTAATACAGTAGGGGGAGTGCTGCTCAGCGTGAGGTAATACAGTAGAGGGAGTGTGAGGTAATACAGTAGGGGGGGTGCTGAGGTAATACAGTAGGGGGAGTGCTGCTCAGTGTGAGGTAATACAGTAGGGGGAGTGCTGCTCAGCGTGAGGTAATACAGTAGGGAGGTAGGTAATACAGTAGGGGGGTGCAGCGTGAGGTAATACAGTAGGGGGAGTGCTGCTCAGCGTGAGGTAATACAGTAGGGGGAGTGCTGCTCAGCGTGAGGTAATACAGTAGGGGGAGTGCTGCTCAGCGTGAGGTAATACAGTAGGGGGAGTGCTGCTCAGCGTGAGGTAATACAGTAGGGGGAGTGCTGCTCAGCGTGAGGTAATACAGTAGGGGGAGTGCTGCTCAGCGTGAGGTAATACAGTAGAGGGAGTGCTGCTCAGCGTGAGGTAATACAGTAGAGGGAGTGCTGCTCAGTGTGAGGTAATACAGTAGGGGGAGTGCTGAGGTAATACAGTAGGGGGAGTGCTGCTCAGCGTGAGGTAATACAGTAGGGGGAGTGGGAGGTAATACAGTAGGGGGGGTGCTGAGGTAATACAGTAAGGGGAGTGCTGAGGTAATACAGTAGGGGGAGTGCTGCTCAGCGTGAGGTAATACAGTAAGGGGAGTGCTGCACAGCGTGAGGTAATACAGTAGGGGGAGTGCTGCTCAGCGTGAGGTAATACAAGAACGTACTCGGAGAATGAGAGTCAGTCTGTGTGTCAGTCTGTGTGTCCGTCTGTGTGTCAGTCTGTGTGTCAGTCTGTGTGTCCGTGCATGATACTGTGTTCAACACTGCATGTCAGAGCTCAGTAAACCACGGTCCAGCTGGGTCCATGATGCGGTCTCTGACACACACACACACACACACACACACACACACACACACACACACACACACACACACACACACACACACACACACACACACACACACACACACACACACACACACACACACACACACACAGACCCCTGCCAGAGAGGGTTGGTTTACAAGCCTGTGGAACTAGCCAGGCCATCTGTCTGGCTCCATAGGGTAGAATATGTATGTGTGTGTGTGTGTGTGTGTGTGTGTGTGTGTGTGTGTGTGTGTGTGTGTGTGTGTGTGTGTGTGTGTGTGTGTGTGTGTGTGTGTGTGTGTGTGTGTGTGTGTGTGTGTGTACAGTAGGGATGTTTATTTTATTTTATAATTTCACTCTTTGAATAATATCATGAATTTTTGTTGGATATCTGAAATACATGTGTTTTTTGTAAACAGCACTGCTGTGCGAGGAAACGAGCCTGGCGTTCGATTGCTGCAGCTGCGGAGGGGATGGTATGTGAGGTGGGAGCGAGCAGACGGAGCAGTAGCCAAAGCAACTCGGCTACAGCCAAAACTAGATCACTTGCAGCAGCCAACTATCTAGCTAGGCTAATTGAGGCTACAGCCAAAACTAGATCACTTTCAGCAGCCAACTAGCTAGCTACGCTAATTGAAGCTACAGCCAAAACTAGATAATTTGCTACAGCCAACTAGGTACGCTAATTGAGGCTACAGCCAAAACTAGTTAACTTGCAGCAGTCAACTAGCTAGCTAGTCTAATTGAGGCTACAGCCAAGACTAGCTCATTTGCAGCAGCCAACTAGCTAGCTAGGCTAATTGAGGCTAAAGCCAAGACTAGCTTACTTGCAGCAGTCAACTTGCTAGCTAGGCTAATTGAGGCTACAGCCAAGACTAGCTAACTTGCAGCAGCCAACTAGCTAGCTAGGCTAATTGAGGCTACATGCTGTGCTTTCTCCCTGACCCCATTCAGATAAAACCACAGCCTACCTGTTGGGGTCTCGTCTTAATCTACTCCTTCTCATTTCACTAACTTATAAATCGATCATCATTGTTTTCACATTTTCAAATGTATTTATATAGCCCTTCGTACATCAGCTGATATCTCAAAGTGCTGTACAGAAACCCAGCCTAAAACCCCAGACAGCAAGCAATGCAGGTGTAGAAGCACGGTGGCTAGGAAAAACTCCCTAGAAAGGCCAAAACCTAGGAAGAAACCTAGAGAGGAACCAGGCTATGTGGGGTGGCCAGTCCTCTTCTGGCTGTGCCGGGTGGAGATTATAACAGAACATGGCCAAGATGTTCAAATGTTCATAAATGACCAGCATGGTCGTATAATAATAAGGCAGAACAGTTGAAACTGGAGCAGCAGCACGGTCAGGTGGGACTGGGGACAGCAAGGAGTCATGTCAGGTAGTCCTGGGGCATGGTCCTAGGGCTCAGGTCCTCCGAGAGAGAGAAAGAAAGAGAGAAGGAGAGAATTAGAGAACGCACACTTAGATTCACACAGGACACCGAATAGGACAGGAGAAGTACTCCAGATATAACAAACTGACCCTAGCCCCCCGACACATAAACTACTGCAGCATAAATACTGGAGGCTGAGACAGGAGGGGGTCAGGATTTAATTCTATAGTGCATTGCGTTAGTGAACTCTCACTCCACTTGATACACATTGAGCCTCTTTGTCGTATAAACAAGCTATACACGTGAAGGCTACAAGTCTTTTTAGTGGGTGCAGGGCTCCAGAGTAGGGCAGCGGTCTAAGGCACTGCATCTCAGCGCTAGAGGCGTCACTACAGACACCCTGGTTCGAATCCAGGCTGTATCACAACCGGCCATGATTGGGAGTCCCATAGGGTGGCACACAATCTGCCCAGCGTCGTCCGGGTTTGACTGGATACAAATACGAATTTGTTCCAGAGTATTATTTCTCCACCCTCAATATCTTCTTCACTCCACCCTTATCTCCTCTCCACCCTCATCTCCTCTCCTTTGTTCCCTTTGTTCCTTTGTTCCCTTCTCCTCTCTCCAATTAAACACTTGAGTGGTAGATGTGCAGAAGATGAATGTGCTAGTAGAGATACTGGGGTGCAAAGGAGCAAGATAAATAAATAAATACCGTATGGGGATGAGGTAGTTGTCTGGGCTGTTTACAGATGGGCTATGTACAGGTGCAGGGATCTGTGAGCTGCTCTGACAGCTGGTGCTTAAAGCTAGTGAGGGAGGTAAGAGTCTCCAGCTTCAGAGATTTTTGCAGTAGTGACACCTCTTGCACTGAGATGCAGTGCCTTAGACCAATGGGCCACTTAGGAGCCATAATATAGGTAGAGGGGCGACGAGCTCTCCAGGAAACCAGGCATTTTAAAACACCACAGCTGAATTTACAGTGAATAATAATGATGATTAGTGCATTAGCTACAGTACTAACACATATAATGGTGACTATTTTCCACTCTGAACCTAGCATGGGAATATGGTCATGATAAATATTCCACCTTTATTTCATTACTGATTTATCAGATTCTAAATCTATTCCACCTTTTTCATTACTGATTTATCAGATTATAAATCTATTCCACCTTTTTCATTACTGATTTATCAGATTATCAATCTATTCCACCTTTTTCATTACTGATTTATCAGATTATCAATCTATTCCACCTTTATTTGAATACGGATTTATCAGATTATCAATCTATTCCACCTTTATTTCAGTACAGATTATCAGATTATCAATCTATTCCAGTCCAGCAAATATCTCAAATGTCTTTGACTTCATTTCTAGGGTATTTTTGTGTTCATGTGATATTGGCACTGCCCTCCAAAACCTCAACTCTCTGCTGCCTGCGGTGTCGGTCTGAGGTGGACAGAGAGAGAGAGGGCTCAGGCTGGAAATATTTTTCCATTGTGAGAAATGGCCACGTAATGTCATTTTTTTTAAAGGAGGCACTGCATTCACCTCCTGGAACTGACATTTATTGTCCCTCCCCCTCACCTCCTGGAAGTGACATTTATTGTCCCTCCATCCCTCCCTCTTACCTCCTGGAAGTGATATGTATAATCCCTCCATCCCTCCCCCTCACCTCCTGTAAGAGACATTTATAGTCCCTCCCCCTCACCTCCTGGAAGTGACATTTATAGTCCCTCCCCCTCACCTCCTGGAAGTGATATTTATACTCCCTCCCCCGCACCTCCTGGAAGTGACATTTATAGTCCCTCCATCCCTCCCTCTTACCTCCTGGAAGTGATATGTATAATCCCTCCATCCCTCCCCCTCACCTCCTGTAAGAGACATGTATAGTCCCTCCATCCCTCCCCCTCACCTCCTGGAAGTGACATTTATAGTCCCTCCCCCTCACCTCCTGGAAGTGATATTTATACTCCCTCCCCCTCACCTCCTGGAAGTGATATTTATACTCCCTCCCCCTCACCTCCTGTAAGTGACATTTATAGTCCCTCCCCCTCGCCTCCTGTAAGAGACATTTATACTCCCTCCCCCTTACCTCCTGTAAGAGACATTTATAGTCCCTCCCCCTCACCTCCTGTAAGAGACATTTATAGTCCCTCCATCCCTCCCTCTCACCTCCTGTAAGATACATGTATAGTCCCTCCCCCTCACCTCCTGTAAGAGACATGTATAGTCCCTCCCCCTCACCTCCTGTAAGAGACATGTATAGTCCCTCCCCCTCACCTCCTGTAAGAGACATGTATAGTCCCTCCCCCTCACCTCCTGTAAGAGACATGTATAGTCCCTCCCCCTCACCTCCTGTAAGAAACATTTATAGACCCTCCCCCTCACCTCCTGTAAGAGACATGTATAGTCCCTCCCCCTCACCTCCTGTAAGAGACATGTATAGTCCCTCCATCCCTCCCCCTCACCTCCTGTAAGAGACATGTATAGTCCCTCCATCCCTCCCCCTCACCTCCTGTAAGAGACATGTATAGTCCCTCCATCCCTCCCCCTCACCTCCTGTAAGAGACATTTATAGTCCCTCCCCCTCACCTCCTGTAAGAGACATGTATAGACCCTCCATCCTTCCCTTTCTCCCACACTGTAACTTGAAGCTGTCACAAACGATCCTCCTCACAGACCTTTGGAAATGTCAGGCTCTGTCAAGCAGATTGACAGCTTCCTCAAACCAGGGCCCTCAAACTTTGTAGAGAGAGAGAGAGAATTTTATTTAACCTTTATTTAAGTAGACACGAGATCAGACCACTTGACTCTGACAAGTAGTTGAATATTGGGAATCTTGCTGATATGGTCATGTTTAGTGTTGAATATGGTCTTTCTACCAGACAGGTTTAGATGTATTCTCTGACAATACTTCTCCACTTGGAAACATGTTGTATTGTATCAATGTATATAGTCAGATCAAGATGGCTGCCTTGCTTTTAAATTGACACAGTACAAACTCTGCAGAGACAGGAAGAGACAGTACCGTGAGTATAGCTGATGGTAGAGAGAGACAGGCAGAGATAGTACTGTGAGTATAGCTGATGGTAGAGAGAGACAGGAAGAGACAGTACTGTGAGTATAGCTGATGGCAGAGAGAGACAGGAAGAGACAGTACTGTGAGTATAGCTGATGGCAGAGAGAGACAGTACTGTGAGTATAGCTGATGGTAGAGAGAGACAGGAAGAGACAATACTGTGAGTATAGCTGATGGTAGAGAGACAGGAAGAGACAGTACTGTGAGTATAGCTGATGGCAGAGAGAGACAGTGCAGACCAACAGGTGCATATCTGTATTCCCAACCAGGTGCAGACCAACAGGTGCATATCTGTATTCCCAGTCATGTGAAATCCATATTTATTTAAATTGGCTGATTTCCTTATAGATCAACTTCAACTCAGTAAAATATTTAAAATGGTTGTATTTATATTTTTGTTCAGTGTATATAGACTATATATTTTGGGGGGGAACAAAAAAATGAAGAGTAGAGATTGTTGTATTGGACAACATATAAATGTTTTTGAGAAGGAAAAAAAAAAGGTCATTTGAAAAATTGCATTTTATTGAGTAAATATATTCTTTGGTTTATTTTCATGATGATAAGAAATGAAAACGCAACATATTTTCTTGCTGAATAAATATATACGTTTTTGTGAAATAAAATGGAGTCCCTGTATGAAACAACACATTTTTCTCTCCTTTGTATTCTGTTCAAGTCTGATGGTTTTTAGGCCTAGAGAGAGAACAGAGAGAGAGAGCAGGGAGACAGAGAGACAGAGCAGAGCAGAGCAGAGCAGAGAGAGAGAGGGAGCATAGAGAGAAAGCAGAGAGAGGGAGCAGAGAGAGAGAGAGGTCAGGGAATGTTGAGTTTTTTATGTATGTCAAATCAAATCAAAATGTATTGGTCACATACACATGGTTAGGAGATGTTAATGAAAGTGTAAATGAGGTAAGTTAAGGAAATAAATAAGGAAATAAATAGGCCATGGTGGCGAAGTACTATTCACTCCACGCCTTGTGGAGTGAATAGCTACACTGTTTGTATTCGGTCATGTTTCCGGTCACCTTGCCCTGATTAAAAGCAGTGATTCGCGCTTTCAGTTTTGTGCAAATTCTGCCATCAAACCACGGTTTCTGGTTAGGGAATGTTTTAATAGTTGCTATGGGAACGACATCACTGATGCACTTGCTAATAAACTCGCTCACCGAATCAGCGTATACGTCAATGTTATTGTCAGAGGTTACCCGTAACATATCCAGGTACACGTGATCGAAGCGTGAATCCGATTGGTCAGACCAGCGTTGTATAGACCTGAGCATGGGCGTTTCCTGTTTTAATTTCTGTCTATTGGCTGGGAGCAACAAAATGGAGCCATGGTCATATTTTACGAATGGAGGGTGGGGGAGGGGAGGGCTTTGTAGCATCGCGAAAGTTATAGTGGCAATGGTCCAGAATGCTACCAGCACATGTTGCGCATTCGATATGCTGATAGAATTCTTGTTCTTGTTCTCAGATTAGCTTTGTTAAAATCCCCAGCTACAATAACAATAAATGCAACCTCGGGATATGTGGTTTCCAGTTTACATAGAGTCCAGTGAAGTTCTTTCAGGGCCGTCGAGGTATCTGCTTGGGGGGGATATATACCGCTGTGACTATAATAGAAGAGAATTCTCTTGGTAGATAATGCGGTCGGCATTTAATTGCACGGAATTCTTGGTCAGGTGAACAAAAGGACTTGAGTTCCTGTATGTTGTTATGATTACATCATGAGTCGTTAATCATAAGGCATACACCCCTGCCCTTCTTCTTACCAGACAGATGTTTATTTATGTCTGCGCAATGCGTAAAGAAACCGGGTGGTTGTACCGTTGTTACAATCTCTGATGTCTCTCTGGAAGGCAACTCGTGCCCTAATTTCATCCACCTTGTTGTCTAGAGATTGGACATTGGCGAGTAATATGCTCGGAAGCGGTGGATAGTGTGCTCGCATTCGGAGTCTGACCAGTAGGCCGCTCCGTCTGCTTCTCCTGTGGCGACCGCATTGTTTTGGGTCGGCCTCTGGGATTAGATCCCATGTCCAGGGTGGAGGTCTGAACAAAGGATCCGCTTCAAGAAAGACGTATTCCTGGTCGTAATGTTGGTCAGTTGTATGTAATAACACTTGAGATTTTCAGGGCTAACAATGTAAGGAATGATACATTTAAAAAAACGAATTACTGCATAGTTTCCCAAGGACCTGAAGTGAGGCAACCTTCTCTGTTGGCGTCATCATACTGGAGCTGTGTGTGTGCTGGGCTCTGCCTACTCTTGTAGCAGCTGCCTACCACGCAGTGGGTTTAATGCCCTTCAGAGGGTCTCTGGGTCGGTGTGTGTGTGTTTCCAGGCTGTGTGCTGGCTGGCTGTTGTGAAATGTGATCAGTCAGCTCCTTTAGAGCCAGGATTGGGTGATGTTGGAGAGAAGAATGCAGAGTTGTTAGCCCAACTCCAGCCCTTCCTCAGCCCATTCCCAGTCCATCCACAGCCCATCCTCAGCCCAGCCCCAACCCATCCTCAGCCCAGTCCAGCCCCAACCCATCCTCAGCCCAGTCCATCCCCAGCCCATCCTCAGCCCAGCCCATCCTCAGCCCAGCCCAGCCCAGCCCCAACCCATCCTCAGCCCAGTCCATCCCCAGCCCTTCCTCAGCCCAGCCCATCCTCAGCCCATCCCCATCCCCATCCCCAGCCCACCCCCATCCCCAGCCCATCCCCAGCCCACCCCCATCCCTAGCCCATCCCCAGCCCATCCCCAACCCATCCCCATCCCCAGGCCATCCCCAACCCATCCCCATCCCCAGGCCATCCCCAGCCCATCCCCATCCCCAGGCCATCCCCATCCCCAGCCCACCCCCACCCCCATCCCCAGCCCATCCCCATCCCCAGCCCATCCCATCCCCATCCCCATCCCATTCCCATCCCATCCCCAGCCCATCCCCAGCCCATCCCCATCCCATCCCCAGCCCATCCCCATCCCCAGCCCATCCCCAGCCCATCCCCAGCCCACCCCCATCCCCAGCCCATCCCCAGCCCATCCCCATCCCCAGCCCATCCCCAGCCCACCCCATCTCCAGCCCATCCCCAGCCCATCCCATCCCCAGCCCATCCTCAGCCCAGCCCATCTCCAGCCCATCCCCAGCCCAGCCCATCCTTAGCCCATCCCCATCCCATCCCCATCCCCAGCCCATCCCCAGCCCATCCCCATCCCCATTCCCAGCCCATCCCCAGCCCAGCCCATCCCCAGCCCCATTCCCAGCCCAGCCCATCCCCAGCCCATCCCCAGCCCATCCCAGCCCATCCCCAGCCCAGCCCATCTCCAGCCCATCCCCAGCCCAGCCCATCTCCAGCCCATCCCCAGCCCATCCCATCCCCAGCCCATCCTCAGCCCAGCCCATCCCCATCCCCAGCCCATCCTCAGACCAGCCAATCCCCATCCCCAGCCCATCCTCAGACCAGCCAATCCCCATCCCCAGCCCATCCTCAGACCAGCCAATCCCCAGCCCATCCTCAGCCCAGCCAATCCCCATCCCCAGCCCATCCTCAGCCCAGCCAATCCCCATCCCCAGCCCATCCTCAGCCCAGCCAATCCCCATCCCCAGCCCATCCTCAGCCCAGCCAATCCCCAGCCCCAGCCCATCCTCAGACCAGCCAATCCCCATCCCCAGCCCATCCCATCCCCAGCCCATCCCCATCCCATCCCCAGCCCAGCACATCTCCAGCCCATCCCCAGCCCAGCCAATCCCCAGCCCATCCTCAGACCAGCCAATCCCCATCCCCAGCCCACTCTCAGCCCAGCCAATCCCCATCCCCAGCCCATCCTCAGCCCAGCCAATCCCCATCCCCAGCCCATCCTCAGACCAGCCAATCCCCATCCCCAGCCCATCCTCAGACCAGCCAATCCCCATCCCCAGCCCATCCTCAGACCAGCCAATCCCCATCCCCAGCCCATCCTCAGACCAGCCAATCCCCATCCCCAGCCCACTCTCAGCTGTCTGTGTTTGTGCTCCATCCTATCCCACAAGTTGTTATTATTTTCCTGAGTAATTTACTGCTGGGAAATTGATTTGTTTGTTGGCAAGCCTCTCACTGTTCATGAAAAATAGATAAATGTCAGACCCATCTTGGGGAGATGGCAGAGAGAGACAAGAAGAGACAGTACTGTGAGTATAGCTGATGGCAGAGAGAGACAGGAAGAGACAGTACTGTGAGTATAGCTGATGGTAGAGAGACAGTAAGAGACAGTACTGTGAGTATAGCTGATGGCAGAGAGACAGGAAGAGACAGTACCGTGTGTATAGCTGATGGTAGAGAGAGACAGGAAGAGACAGTACTGTGAGTATAGCTGATGGTAGAGAGACAGGAAGAGACAGTACTGTCAGTATAGCTGATGGCAGAGAGAGACAGGAAGAGACAGTACTGTGAGTATAGTTGATGGCAGAGAGAGACAGGAAGAGACAGTACTGTGAGTATAGTTGATGGCAGAGAGAGACAGGAAGAGACAGTACTGTGAGTATAGTTGATGGCAGAGAGAGACAGGAAGAGACAGTACTGTGTGTATAGCTGGAGGCAGAGAGAGACAGGAAGAGACAGTACTGTGAGTATAGCTGATGGCAGAGAGAGACAGGGCTGCTGAGAACACAATATTTAAATGTGCATTCTGTGACTGAGGCATAGAGATGACGTATCAACTGGTACATTGCATAACAACATACCGTCTACAGTTGAAATCGGAAGTTTACATACACCTTAGCCAAATACATTTAAACTCAGTTTTTCACAATTCCTGACATTTAATCCTAGTAAAGATTCCCTGTCTTAGGTCAGTTAGGCTCCCCACTTTATTTTAAGTGAATGTGAAATGTCAGAATAATAGTAGAGAGAATGATTTATTTCAGTTTTTATTTCTTTCATCACATTCCCAGTGGGTCAGAAGTTTAAATACACTCAATTAGTATTTGGTAGCATTGCCTTTTAAAATTGTTTAACTTAGGCCAAACTTTTCGGGTAGCTTTCCGCAAGCTTCCCAAAATAAGTTGGGTGAATTTTAGCCCATTCCTCCTGACAGAGCTGGTGTAACTAAGTCAGGTTTGTAGGCCTCCTTGCTCGCACACGCTTTTTCAGTTCTGCCCACAAATGTTCTATAGGATTGAGTACGATCTTTCTCCCCATGTGCAGTTTGAAACTGTAGTCTGGCTTTTTTATGGCGGTTCTGGAGCAGTGGCTTCTTCCTTGCTGAGCGGCCTTTCAGGTTATGTTGATATAGGACTCATTTTACTGTGGATATAGATACATCTGTACCCGTTTCCACCAGCATCTTCACAAGGTCCTTTGCTGTTGTTCTGGGATTGATATTCTGGGATTGATTGGCACTTTTCGCACAAAAGTACGCATCTCCTTCCTGAGCGGTATGACGGCTGTGTGGTCCCAAAGAGGCACTGAGTTTGAAGGTTATCCTTGAAATACATCCACAGGTACACCTGCAATTGACTCAAATGATGTCAATTAGCCTATCAGAAGCTTCTAAAGCCATGACATCATTTTCTGGAATTTTCCAAGCTGTTTAAAGGCACAGTCAACTTAGTGTATGTAAACTTCTGACCCACTGGAATTGTGATACAGTGAATTAATCTGTCTGTTAACAATTGTTGGACAAATTTCTTGTGTCATGCACAAAGTAGATGTCCTAACCAACTTGCCAAAACTATAGTTTGTTAACAAGAAATTTGTGGTTGAAAAACACGTTTTAATTAAAACAAGTTTTAATGACTAAGTCTATGTTAACATCCGACTTCAGCTGTTCCTGTCTGTTTTGGCCTGACTCTGCAATAGCTAGCTACCTGGCTAGCTGTCTGTTTTGGCCTGACTCTGCAGTAGCTAGCTAGCTGTCTGTTTTGGCCTGACTCTGCAGTAGCTAGCTACCTGGCTAGCTGTCTGTTTTGGCCTGACTCTGCCGTAGCTAGCTACCTGTCTGTTTTGGCCTGACTCTGCAGTAGCTAGCTACCTGTCTGTTTTGGCCTGACTCTGCAGTAGCTAGCTACCTGGCTAGCTGTCTGTTTTGGCCTGACTCTGCAGTAGCTAGTTACCTGGCTACCTGTCTGTTTTGGCCTGACTCTGCAGTACAGTAGCTAGCTACCTGGCTACCTGTCTGTTTTGTCCTGACTCTGCAGTAGCTAGCTACCTGTCTGTTTTGGCCTGACTCTACAATAGCTACCTGGCTACCTGTCAGACCAGCCAATCCCCATCCCCAGCCCATCCTCAGACCAGCCAATCCCCATCCCCAGCCCATCCTCAGCCCAGCCAATCCCCAGCCCATCCTCAGCCCAGCCAATCCCCATCCCCAGCCCATCCTCAGCCCAGCCAATCCCCATCCCCAGCCCATCCTCAGCCCAGCCAATCCCCATCCCCAGCCCATCCTCAGCCCAGCCAATCCCCAGCCCCAGCCCATCCTCAGACCAGCCAATCCCCATCCCCAGCCCATCCCATCCCCAGCCCATCCCCATCCCATCCCCAGCCCAGCACATCTCCAGCCCATCCCCAGCCCAGCCAATCCCCAGCCCATCCTCAGACCAGCCAATCCCCATCCCCAGCCCACTCTCAGCCCAGCCAATCCCCATCCCCAGCCCATCCTCAGCCCAGCCAATCCCCATCCCCAGCCCATCCTCAGACCAGCCAATCCCCATCCCCAGCCCATCCTCAGACCAGCCAATCCCCATCCCCAGCCCATCCTCAGACCAGCCAATCCCCATCCCCAGCCCATCCTCAGACCAGCCAATCCCCATCCCCAGCCCACTCTCAGCTGTCTGTGTTTGTGCTCCATCCTATCCCACAAGTTGTTATTATTTTCCTGAGTAATTTACTGCTGGGAAATTGATTTGTTTGTTGGCAAGCCTCTCACTGTTCATGAAAAATAGATAAATGTCAGACCCATCTTGGGGAGATGGCAGAGAGAGACAAGAAGAGACAGTACTGTGAGTATAGCTGATGGCAGAGAGAGACAGGAAGAGACAGTACTGTGAGTATAGCTGATGGTAGAGAGACAGTAAGAGACAGTACTGTGAGTATAGCTGATGGCAGAGAGACAGGAAGAGACAGTACCGTGTGTATAGCTGATGGTAGAGAGAGACAGGAAGAGACAGTACTGTGAGTATAGCTGATGGTAGAGAGACAGGAAGAGACAGTACTGTCAGTATAGCTGATGGCAGAGAGAGACAGGAAGAGACAGTACTGTGAGTATAGTTGATGGCAGAGAGAGACAGGAAGAGACAGTACTGTGAGTATAGTTGATGGCAGAGAGAGACAGGAAGAGACAGTACTGTGAGTATAGTTGATGGCAGAGAGAGACAGGAAGAGACAGTACTGTGTGTATAGCTGGAGGCAGAGAGAGACAGGAAGAGACAGTACTGTGAGTATAGCTGATGGCAGAGAGAGACAGGGCTGCTGAGAACACAATATTTAAATGTGCATTCTGTGACTGAGGCATAGAGATGACGTATCAACTGGTACATTGCATAACAACATACCGTCTACAGTTGAAATCGGAAGTTTACATACACCTTAGCCAAATACATTTAAACTCAGTTTTTCACAATTCCTGACATTTAATCCTAGTAAAGATTCCCTGTCTTAGGTCAGTTAGGCTCCCCACTTTATTTTAAGTGAATGTGAAATGTCAGAATAATAGTAGAGAGAATGATTTATTTCAGTTTTTATTTCTTTCATCACATTCCCAGTGGGTCAGAAGTTTAAATACACTCAATTAGTATTTGGTAGCATTGCCTTTTAAAATTGTTTAACTTAGGCCAAACTTTTCGGGTAGCTTTCCGCAAGCTTCCCAAAATAAGTTGGGTGAATTTTAGCCCATTCCTCCTGACAGAGCTGGTGTAACTAAGTCAGGTTTGTAGGCCTCCTTGCTCGCACACGC
>NW_022265765.1:293776-298776 GCF_002021735.2 Oncorhynchus kisutch | reverse complement strand
TGTCAATACAACCCGTGTTTATGTTTATTTATTTTCCCTTTTGTACTTTAACTATTTACACATTGTTATAACACTACATATGACATTTCACTTGCTTTGGCAATGTAAACATGCAGTACCAGTCAAAAGTCTGGACACACCTACTCATTCAAGGGTTTTTCTTTAGTTTACTGTTTTCTACATTGTAGAATAATAGTGAAGACTTCAAAACTATGAAATAACACATATGGGATCATGTAGTAACCAAAAAAAGTGTTAAACAAATCAAAACATATTTTATATTTTAAATTATTCAAAGTAGCCTCCCTTGGCTTTGATGACAGCTTTGCACACTCTTGGCGTTCTCTCAACCAGCTTCATGAGGAATGCTTTTCCAACAGTCTTGAAGGAGTTCCCACATATGCTAAGCACTTGTTGGCTGCTTTTCCTTCACTCTGCGGTCCACCTCATCCCAAACCATCTCAATTGGGTTGAGGTCGGGTGATTGTGGAGGCCAGGTCATCCATCTTGGTAAAATAGCCTTTACACGGCCTGGAAGTGTGTTTTGGGTCACAGTCCTGTTTAAAAACAAATGATAGTCCCACTAAGCGCAAACGAGATGGGATGGTGTATTGTTGCAGAATGCTGTGGTAGCCATGTGCTTTGAATTCTAAATAAATCACAGACATTGACACCAGCAAAGCACCCACACACCATCACACCTCCTCCTCCATGCTTCACGGTGGGAACCACACATGCGGAGATCATCCGTTCACCTACTCTGCGTCTCACAGAGGTTAGAACCAAAAATCTCAAATTAGTACTCCAGACCAAAGGACAGATTTCCACCGGTCTAATGTCTATTGCTCGTGTTTCTTGGGCCAAGCAAGTCTCTTCTTATTATTGGTGTCCTTTAGTAGTGGTTTCTTCGCAGCAATTCGACCATAAAGGCCTGATTCACACAGTCTCCTCAGAACAGTTGATGTTGAGATGTTTCTGTTACTTTAACTCTGTGAAGCATTTATTTGGGCTGCAATCTGAAGTGCAGTTAACTTAATGAACGTATCCTCTGCAGCAGAGGTAACTCTTGGTCTTCATTTCCTGTGGCGGTCCTCATGAGAGTCAGATTTCATCATAGCGCTTGATGGTTTTTGCGACTTGAGGAAACTTTCAAAGTTCTTGAAATTGACTGACCATGTCTTAAAGTAATGACGGAATGTCGTTTCTCTTTGCTTATTTGAGTTGTTCTTGGCATAATATGGACTTGGTCTTTAACCAATTATGGCCATCTTCTGTATACCATCTACTTTGTCACAACACAACTGATTGTTGAGAGGGGTGGGGGGTAGAGAGGGTGGGGGAGGGGGCAGAGAGGGGTGGGGGGTAGAGAGGGTGGGGTGGGGGGGCAGAGAGGGGTGGGGGGTAGAGAGGGTGGGCAGAGAGGGGTGGGGGGGCAGAGAGGGGTGGGGGAGGGGGGGCAGAGAGGGGTGGGGGCACCTACATATACACGGTGCTCTGGGAGTATCCTGATGTGAGGCCGGCTTTGTGTCAGAATACAGCCAGTGTCAGTAGGGCAGGAGAACAGACTTGGTGACGTGTGTGTATGTGTGTGGGTGACTTTTCACTTGTATAAAAGGCATGGTGTCCTCTTGATCTGGGGGGTTGAAATTGAGGACACCACTGGGTCTCTTCTCATCTTCTCTTTATTGAAAAACATATTAACTTATAACACACAGATCTTAGAACACACAGATCTTAGAACACACATATCTTATAACACACAGATCTTAGAACACATATCTTAGAACACACAGAACTTATAACACACAGATCTCATAACACACAAATCTTAGAACACATATATCTTAGAACACACAGATCTCATAACACACAGATCTCATAACACACAGATCTTATAACACACAGATCTTAGAACACACAGATCTCATAAAACACAAATCTTAGAACACATATATCTTTGAACACACATATCTTTGAACACACATATCTTTGAACACACATATCTTAGAACACACAGATCTTAGAACACACAGATCTTAGAACACACAGATCTTAGAACACACATATCTTTGAACACACATATCTTTGAACACACATATCTTAGAACACACAGATCTTAGAACACACAGATCTTAGAACACACAGATCTTAGAACACACAGATCTGCTGAAGGATTGTGTCTGTGTGCTGCAGATAACAGCATTGACCTGAACCCTCAGCTGTGTTTTCAGTCAGTACACATTCCCATGATTCAGGCTTTCCACAGAGCTTCCCCCCCATGGTGAGAGAGTATGCCACCCCTGAGTTGGAGAAAGTGTGTGTGTGTGTGTGTGTGTGTGTGTGTGTGTGTGTGTGTGTGTGTGTGTGTGTGTGTGTGTGTGTGTGTGTGTGCGTGTATATTCTGTTATCTACTTCCTGTTCTAGTATTAGTCATACTGTATATTCTGTCATCTACATCCTGTTCTAGAATTAGTCCTCATACTGTATATCCTGGTATCTACATCCTTGTTAGTTTGGGACTTTTCTATTGAGTGTTTGATTCTTGATTGATGTTTATATTGTTGTTGTTAGTGTTACTGTTGTTGATATTGTTGTTATTGTTGTTGTTAGTGTTATTGATATTGTTAGTGATATTGTTATTGTTGTTGTTATTGTTATTGATACTGTTATTGATATTGTTTTTGTTATTGTTGTTGTTATTGATATTGTTCTTGTTGCTGTAATTGTTGTTGATATTGTTATTGATATTGTTTTTGTTATTGTTGTTGTTATTGATATTGTTCTTGTTGCTGTAATTGTTGTTGATATTGTTATTGATATTGTTTTTGTTATTGTTGTTGTTATTGATATTGTTCTTGTTGCTGTAATTGTTGTTGATATTGTTATTTATATTGTTGTTGGTATTGGCATTGTTACTGTTATTGATATTAATATTGTTATTGTTGTTGTTGTTGTTATTGTTGTTGTTATTGTTGTTGTTATTGTTATTGATATTGTTGTTGATATTGTTATTGTTGTTGTTATTGTTATTGTTATTGTTGTTGTTATTGTTAGGTGTTATTGATATTGTTGTTGATATTGTTATTGATATTGGTATTGTTAATGATATTGTATTGTTCTTGCGCTTCGTTGTTTTGAGGAGAGTTATGCGAGCAGGCATTTCCACTGTACCGTGTTCACCATGACCAATAAAGTCTTGATTGGATGGTAGTGTGTGGTGGAGAGGGAGAGGGAAGCCTCAGAGGCAGCTTACAGTTCATGACAAGGTTCTGGTTAAAACACTCCTATAAAGTCAACCTAATTGGCTCTATACATGATCTCTGCCAGTCAGACTGCTTAGAATACATTTGGCATCAAGTGTGTGTGGGCACGGTGTGTGTGTGTGGGCACGGTGGTAGGTGTATGTGGGCACGGTTGGTGGTGTTGATGTGGGCACGGTTGGTGTGTGTGTGGGCACGGTGGGCAAGGTGTGTGTGTGTGGGCACGGTTGTGTGTGTGTGGGCACGGTGTGTGTGTGTGGGCACGGTGTGTGTGTGTGGGCACGGTGTGTGTGTGTGGGCACGGTGTGTGTGTGGGCACGGTGTGTGTGTGTGTGGGCACGGTGTGTGTGTGTGGCACGGTGTGTGTGTGTGGGCACGGTGTGTGTGTGTGGGGCACGGTGTGTGTGTGTGGGCACGGTGTGTGTGTGTGGGCACGGTGTGTGTGTGTGGGCACGGTGTGTGTGTGTGGGCACGGTGTGTGTGTGAGGGCACGGTGTGTGTGTTGGGCACGGTGTGTGTGTGGGCACGGTGGTGTGTGTGTGGGCACGGTGTGTGTGTGTGGGCACGGTGTGTGGTGTGTGGGCACGGTGTGTGTGTGTGGGCACGGTGTGTGTGTGTGGGCACGGTGTGTGTGGGTGTGGGCACGGTGTGTGTGTGTGGGCACGGTGTGTGTGTGTGGGCACGGTGTGTGTGTGTGGGCACGGTGTGTGTGTGTGGGCACGGTGTGTGTGTGTGGGCACGGTGTGTGTGTGTGGGCACGGTGTGTGTGTGGGCACGGTGTGTGTGGTGGGCACGGTGAGTGTGTGTGGGCACGGTGTGTGGTTGTGGGAACGGTGTGTGTGTGTGGGCACGGTGTGTGTGTGTAAGTGTGTGTGTGTGTGTGTGTGTTGTGTGTGGGCACGGTGAGTGTGTGTGGGCACGGTGTGTGTGTGTGGGCACGGTGTGTGTGTGTGGGCACGGTGTGTGTGTGTGTGGGCACGGTGTGTGTGTGTGGGCACGGTGTGTGTGTGTGGGCACGGTGTGTGTGTGTGGGCACGGTGTGTGTGTGTGGGCACGGTGTGTGTGTGTGGGCACGGGTGTGTGTGTGTGGGCACGGTGTGTGTGTGTGGGCACGGTGAGTGTGTGTGGGCACGGTGTGTGTGTGTGGGAACGGTGTGTGTGTGTGGGCACGGTGTGTGTGTGTGTAAGTGTGTGTGTGTGTGTGTTGTGTGTGGGCACGGTGAGTGTGTGTGGGCACGGTGTGTGTGTGTGGGCACGGTGTGTGTGTGTGGGCACGGTGTGTGTGTGTGGGCACGGTGTGTGTGTGTGGGCACGGTGTGTGTGTGTGGGCACGGTGAGTGTGTGTGGGCACGGTGTGTGTGTGTGGGAACGGTGTGTGTGTGTGGGCACGGTGTGTGTGTGTGTAAGTGTGTGTGTGTGTGTGTGTGTTGTGTGTGGGCACGGTGAGTGTGTGTGGGCACGGTGTGTGTGTGTGGGCACGGTGTGTGTGTGTGGGCACGGTGTGTGTGTGTGGGAACGGTGTGTGTGTGTGGGCACGGTGTGTGTGTGTGTAAGTGTGTGTGTGTGTGTGTGTGTTGTGTGTGGGCATGGTGTGTGTGTGTATTTGTGTGTTTGTGGGCATGGTGTGTGTGTGTGTGTGTGTGCGTGTGTGGTGTGTGTGTGTGGGGGGGGCATGGTGTGTGTGTGTATTTGTGTGTGTGTGGGCATGGAGTGTGTGTGTCTGTGTGGGCATGGTGTGTG
>NW_022265765.1:266276-291276 GCF_002021735.2 Oncorhynchus kisutch | reverse complement strand
TCTGGTCTGTACTGTTATATAGGCCCTACCAAGTCTGTCTGGTCCATAGTTCCTGGTAGGTTCTGGTCTGTACTGTTATATAGACCCTACCAAGTCTGTCTGGTCCATAGTTCCTGGTAGGTTCTGGTCTGTACTGTTATATAGACCCTACCAAGTCTGTCTGGTCCATAGTTCCTGGTAGGTTCTGGTAGATTATTTTTATACCCAAAATACCAACGTTTGTTTGTGGCGTTATGTTCAGAAATCCACAGGAAAGAGCGGTCACCACAACGCAGACGTATATTCCAAATAATATCCATAATGTCCACAGAAACATGTCAAACGTTTTTTTTATAATCAATCTTCAGGTAGTTTTTAAAATATATATTTGATAATATATCAACCGAGTGAGTAGCTTTGGGAGGAACAATGGCCGCTTTACTCAATTGCGCAAAACTCACTCTGAGAGCCCCCACCTCTCCACTTACGCAATGTGATCCTTCACGCTCATTTTTCAAAATAAAAGCCTGAAATTATGTCTAAAGACTGTTGACAACTTAGGGAAGCCACAGAAAAAGGAATCTGGTTGATATCCCTTTAAATGGAGGATAGGTATGCATAGGAACAGAGAGGTTTCAAAATAAGAGGCACTTCCTGATTGGATTTCCTTCAGGCTTTAGCCTGCAATATCAGTTCTGTTAAACTCACAGACAATATTTTTACAGTTTTTGAAACTTTGGAGTGTTTTCTATCCTAATCTGACAATTATATGCACATCCTAGTTTCTGGGGCCAAGAAATAGGCCGTTTCGAATGGGTACATTTTTTTTTGCCAAAAACGAAAATACTGCCCCCTACACTCAACAAGTTAATGGAGGAGAGAGGGTTGTTTGTTGTTGCGTATTTAATGGAGGAGAGAGAGTTGTTTGTTGTTGTCGTATTTAATGGAGGAGAGAGAGTTGTTTGTTGTTGCCGTATTTAATGGAGGAGAGAGAGTTGTTTGTTGTTGTCGTATTTAATGGAGGAGAGAGAGTTGTTTGTTGTTGTCGTATTTAATGGAGGAGAGAGAGTTGTTTGTTGTTGTTGTATTTAATGGAGGAGAGAGAGTTGTTTGTTGTTTGTTGTTGTCGTATTTAATGGAGGAGAGAGAGTTGTTTGTTGTTTGTTGTTGTCGTATTTAATGGAGGAGAGAGAGTTGTTTGTTGTTGTCGTATTTAATGGAGGAGAGAGAGTTGTTTGTTGTTTGTTGTTGTCGTATTTAATGGAGGAGAGAGAGTTGTTTGTTGTTGTTGTATTTAATGGAGGAGAGAGAGTTGTTTGTTGTTGTCGTATTTAATGGAGGAGAGAGAGTTGTTTGTTGTTGTCGTATTTAATGGAGGAGAGAGAGTTGTTTGTTGTTGTTGTATTTAATGGAGGAGAGAGAGTTGTTTGTTGTTTGTTGTTGTCGTATTTAATGGAGGAGAGAGAGTTGTTTGTTGTTGTCGTATTTAATGGAGGAGAGAGAGTTGTTTGTTGTTGTCGTATTTAATGGAGGAGAGAGCGTTGTTTGTTGTTTGTTGTTGTCGTATTTAATGGAGGAGAGAGAGTTGTTTGTTGTTGTCGTATTTAATGGAGGAGAGAGAGTTGTTTGTTGTTGTCGTATTTAATGGAGGAGAGAGAGTTGTTTGTTGTTGTCGTATTTAATGGAGGAGAGGGCATTGTTTGTTGTTGTCGTAGTTAATGAAGGAGAGAGAGTTGTTTGTTGTTGTCGTATTTAATGGAGGAGAGAGAGTTGTTTGTTGTTGTCGTATTTAATGGAGGAGAGGGCATTGTTTGTTGTTGTCGTAGTTAATGAAGGAGAGAGAGTTGTTTGTTGTTGTCGTATTTAATGGAGGAGAGAGAGTTGTTTGTTGTTGTCGTATTTAATGGAGGAGAGGGCATTGTTTGTTGTTGTCGTAGCTGACAGCATTCATGATGAAAAGTTGTGTGTCTCTGTAACTGACGGTATTCATGATGAAAACCTGTGTGTCTCTGTAACTGACAGTATTCATGATGAAAAGCTGTGTGTCTCTGTAACTGACGGCTTTTCATCATGAATACCATCAGCTACAGAGACACACAGCTTTTCATCAGGAATACTGTCAGTTACACAGACACACAGCTTTTCATCATGAATACCATCAGTTACAGAGACACACAGCTTTTCATCATGAATACCGTCAGTTACAGAAACACACAGCTTTTCATCATGAATACCGTCAGTTACAGACACACAGCTTTTCATCATGAATACCATCAGTTACAGAGACACACAGCTTTTCATCATGAATACTGTCAGTTACAGAAACACACAGCTTTTCATCATGAATACCGTCAGTTACAGAAACACACAGCTTTTCGTCATGAATACCATCAGTTACAGAGACACACAGAATTTCATCATGAATACCATCAGTTACAGAGACACACAGCTTTTCATCATGAATACCATCAGTTACAGAGACACACAGCTTTTCATCATGAATACCATCAGTTACAGAGACACACAGCTTTTCATCATGAATACCATCAGTTACAGAGACACACAGCTTTTCATCATGAATACCGTCAGTTACAGAGACACACAGCTTTTCATCATGAACACCATCAGTTACAGAGACACACAGCTTTTCATCATGAATACCGTCAGTTACAGAGACACACAGCTTTTCATCATGAACACCATCAGTTACAGAGACACACAGCTTTTCATCATGAATACCATCAGTTACAGAGACACACAGCTTTTCATCATGAATACCGTCAGTTACAGACACACGGCTTTTCATCATGAATACCGTC
Source organism: Oncorhynchus kisutch (assembly GCF_002021735.2). Taxonomy (NCBI): domain Eukaryota; kingdom Metazoa; phylum Chordata; class Actinopteri; order Salmoniformes; family Salmonidae; genus Oncorhynchus; species Oncorhynchus kisutch. Next base: position 288,478 of record NW_022265765.1, on the reverse strand, counting down.
AGTTACAGAGAGACACAGCTTTTCATCATGAATACCATCAGTTACAGACACACAGCTTTTCATCATGATTACCGTCAGTTACAGAGACACAGCTTTTCATCATGAATACCATCAGTTACAGAGACACACAGCTTTTCATCATGAATACCGTCAGCTACAGAGACACAGCTTTTCATCATGAATACCATCAGCTACAGAGACACACAGCTTTTCATCATGAATACCATCAGTTACACAGACACACAGCTTTTCATCATGAATACCGTCAGTTACAGAAACACACAGCTTTTCATCATGAATACCGTCAGTTACAGACACACAGCTTTTCATCATGAATACCATCAGTTACAGAGACACACAGCTTTTCATCATGAATACCGTCAGTTACAGAAACACACAGCTTTTCATCATGAATACCGTCAGTTACAGAAACACACAGCTTTTCGTCATGAATACCATCAGTTACAGAGACACACAGAATTTCATCATGAATACCATCAGTTACAGAGACACACAGCTTTTCATCATGAATACCGTCAGTTACAGAGAGACACAGCTTTTCATCATGAATACCATCAGTTACAGACACACAGCTTTTCATCATGATTACCGTCAGTTACAGAGACACAGCTTTTCATCATGAATACCATCAGTTACAGAGACACAGCTTTTCATCATGAATACCGTCAGTTAGAGAGACACACAGCTTTTCATCATGAATACCGTCAGCTACAGAGACACACAGCTTTTCATCATGAATACCATCAGTTACAGAGACACACAGCTTTTCATCATGAATACCATCAGTTACAGAGACACACAGCTTTTCATCATGAATACCATCAGTTACAGAGACACACAGCTTTTCATCATGAATACCGTCAGTTACAGAGACACACAGCTTTTCATCATGAACACCATCAGTTACAGAGACACACAGCTTTTCATCATGAATACCGTCAGTTACAGAGACACACAGCTTTTCATCATGAACACCATCAGTTACAGAGACACACAGCTTTTCATCATGAATACCATCAGTTACAGAGACACACAGCTTTTCATCATGAATACCGTCAGTTACAGACACACAGCTTTTCATCATGAATACCGTCAGTTACAGAGAGACACAGCTTTTCATCATGAATACCATCAGTTACAGACACACAGCTTTTCATCATGATTACCGTCAGTTACAGAGACACAGCTTTTCATCATGAATACCATCAGTTACAGAGACACACAGCTTTTCATCATGAATACCGTCAGCTACAGAGACACAGCTTTTCATCATGAATACCATCAGCTACAGAGACACACAGCTTTTCATCATGAATACCATCAGTTACACAGACACACAGCTTTTCATCATGAATACCGTCAGTTACAGAAACACACAGCTTTTCATCATGAATACCGTCAGTTACAGACACACAGCTTTTCATCATGAATACCATCAGTTACAGAGACACACAGCTTTTCATCATGAATACCGTCAGTTACAGAAACACACAGCTTTTCATCATGAATACCGTCAGTTACAGAAACACACAGCTTTTCGTCATGAATACCATCAGTTACAGAGACACACAGAATTTCATCATGAATACCATCAGTTACGGAGACACACAGCTTTTCATCATGAATACCATCAGTTACAGAGACACACAGCTTTTCATCATGAATACCGTCAGTTACAGAGAGACACAGCTTTTCATCATGAATACCATCAGTTACAGACACACAGCTTTTCATCATGATTACCGTCAGTTACAGAGACACAGCTTTTCATCATGAATACCATCAGTTACAGAGACACAGCTTTTCATCATGAATACCGTCAGTTAGAGAGACACACAGCTTTTCATCATGAATACCGTCAGCTACAGAGACACACAGCTTTTCATCATGAATACCATCAGTTACAGAGACACACAGCTTTTCATCATGAATACCATCAGTTACAGAGACACACAGCTTTTCATCATGAATACCATCAGTTACAGAAACACAGAGCTATTCATCATGAATACCATCAGTTACAGAGACACACAACTTTTCATCATGAATACCGTCAGTTACAGAGACACACAGCCTTTCATCATGAATACCGTCAGCTACAGAAACACACAGCTTTTCATCATGAATACCATCAGTTACAGAGACACACAACTTTTCATCATGAATACCATCAGTTACAGAAACACACAGCTTTTCATAATGAATACCATCAGTTACAGAGACACACAGCTTTTCATCATGAATACCATCAGTTACAGAGACACACAGCTTTTCATCATGAATACCATCTGCTACAGAGACACACAGCTTTTCATCATGAATACCGTCAGCTACAGAAACACACAGCTTTTCATCATGAATACCATCAGTTACAGAGACACACAGCTTTTCATCATGAATACCATCAGTTACAGAAACACACAGCTTTTCATAATGAATACCGTCAGTTACAGAGACACACAGCTTTTCATCATGAATACCATCAGTTACAGAGACACACAGCTTTTCATCATGAATACCGTCAGTTACAGAAACACACAGCTTTTCATCATGAATACCGTCAGTTACAGAAACACACAGCTTTTCATCATGAATACTATCAGTTACAGAGACACACAGCTTTTCATCATGAATACCTTCAGTTACAGAGACACACAGCTTTTCATCATGAATACCATCAGCTACAGAGACACACAGCTTTTCATCATGAATACCATCCCAGATCAACATCTCATCAGTAGATTGCTGTTCACTTTTTGATAGTAATTACTATGGTAACCGGTAAATGGTATACAGCACAGACCAGTTTCTCAGACACAGACGCAGTCCACTTTTTAGTCTCGTCCTAGGCTTTATCTATGTCCAGGAAACTGGCCACATAGATTTTACCTTTAGACGTTTGGGATAATATTTTCCCCGACAAACTGGAAGCCAGATGTGAAATAGTCTTCATTAACAGCGTATGTTTATTTATTTATTTATTTCACCTTTATTTAACCAGGTAGGCAAGTTGAGAACACCTTTATTTAACCAGGTAGGCTAGTTGAGAACACATTTATTTAACCAGGTAGGCAAGTTGAGAACACCTTTATTTAACCAGGTAGGCTAGTTGAGAACACCTTTATTTAACCAGGTAGGCTAGTTGAGAACACATTTATTTAACCAGGTAGGCAAGTTGAGAACACCTTTATTTAACCAGGTAGGCAAGTTGAGAACACATTTATTTAACCAGGTAGGCAAGTTGAGAACACCTTTATTTAACCAGGTAGGCAAGTTGAGAACACCTTTATTTAACCAGGTAGGCTAGTTGAGAACACATTTATTTAACCAGGTAGGCAAGTTGAGAACACATTTATTTAACCAGGTAGGCAAGTTGAGAACACATTTATTTAACCAGGTAGGCTAGTTGAGAACACCTTTATTTAACCAGGTAGGCAAGTTGAGAACACATTTATTTAACCAGGTAGGCTAGTTGAGAACACCTTTATTTAACCAGGTAGGCTAGTTGAGAACACCTTTATTTAACCAGGTAGGCAAGTTGAGAACACATTTATTTAACCAGGTAGGCTAGTTGAGAACACCTTTATTTAACCAGGTAGGCTAGTTGAGAACACATTTATTTAACCAGGTAGGCAAGTTGAGAACACATTTATTTAACCAGGTAGGCTAGTTGAGAACACATTTATTTAACCAGGTAGGCTAGTTGAGAACACATTTATTTAACCAGGTAGGCTAGTTGAGAACACATTTATTTAACCAGCTAGGCTAGTTGAGAACACATTTATTTAACCAGGTAGGCAAGTTGAGAACACATTTATTTAACCAGGTAGGCAAGTTGAGAACACATTTATTTAACCAGGTAGGCAAGTTGAGAACACATTTATTTAACCAGGTAGGCAAGTTGAGAACACATTTATTTAACCAGGTAGGCAAGTTGAGAACACATTTATTTAACCAGGTAGGCAAGTTGAGAACACATTTATTTAACCAGGTAGGCAAGTTGAGAACACATTTATTTAACCAGGTAGGCAAGTTGAGAACACATTTATTTAACCAGGTAGGCAAGTTGAGAACACATTTATTTAACCAGGTAGGCAAGTTGAGAACACATTTATTTAACCAGGTAGGCAAGTTGAGAACACATTTATTTAACCAGGTAGGCAAGTTGAGAACACATTTATTTAACCAGGTAAGCAAGTTGAGAACACATTTATTTAACCAGGTAGGCAAGTTGAGAACACATTTATTTAACCAGGTAGGCAAGTTGAGAACACATTTATTTAACCAGGTAGGCAAGTTGAGAACACATTTATTTAACCAGGTAGGCAAGTTGAGAACACATTTATTTAACCAGGTAGGCAAGTTGAGAACAAGTTCTCATTTACAACTGCGACCGGGCCAAGATAAAGCAAAGCAGTTCGACACATACAACGACACAGAGTTACACATGGAGTAAAACAAACATACAGTCAATAATACAGTAGAAACAAGTCTATATACGATGTGAGCAAATGAGGTGAGAAGGGAGGTAAAGGCAAAAAAGGCCATGGTGGCAAAGTAAATACAATATAGCAAGTAAAACACTGGAATGGTAGTTTTGCAATGGAAGAATGTGCAAAGTAGAAATAAAAATAATGGGGTGCAAAGGAGCAAAATAAATTAATTAATTAAATACAGTTGGGAAAGAGGTAGTTGTTTGGGCTAAATTATAGGTGGGCTATGTACAGGTGCAGTAATCTGTGAGCTGCTCTGACAGTTGGTGCTTAAAGCTAGTGAGGGAGATAAGTGTTTCCAGTTTCAGAGATTTTTGTAGTTCGTTCCAGTCATTGGCAGCAGAGAACTGGAAGGAGAGGCGGCCAAAGAAAGAATTGGTTTTGGGGGTGACTAGAGAGATATACCTGCTGGAGCGTGTGCTACAGGTGGGAGATGCTATGGTGACCAGCGAGCTGAGATAAGGGGGGACTTTACCTAGCAGGGTCTTGTAGATGACATGGAGCCAGTGGGTTTGGCGACGAGTATGAAGCGAGGGCCAGCCAACGAGAGCGTACAGGTCGCAATGGTGGGTAGGATATGGGGCTTTGGTGACAAAACGGATTGCACTGAGACAATCCTTCTGATTCCAGTCGTCTGAGGTCAGAGGTCACCAGTCTTTGGTAGTTGTTACCATGAATGGATCTGTGACAGCGGGAGATCCTCTCCTGTGTGTATGTATCACTCCTCCCTACTGTGGCGTAGTAACACATGCTAATAAAGTCTGTAATCAGTCTAGTAATTAGACCCTGACGGGGCGTCTCTATATCAGCTAAACAAAACAAATGATACACTTATTAAAGAAGAGCATATTAATCATTTGGAAGGAAGTTATGTTACTCTCTCTGTCTCTTTCTCTCTCTCTGCCCCCCCCCCCCCACTCTCTTTCTCTCTCTCTCGCTCTGCCCCTCCCTCTGTCTGTCTCTCTCTCTCTCTCTCTCTGCTCCCCCTCTCTCTCTGCCCCCCCCCCCTCTCTCTCTCTCTCTCTCTCTGCCCCGCCTCTCTCTCTGCTCCCCCCACTCTCTTTCTTTCGCTCTCTCTGCCCCCCTCTCTCTCTCTGCCCCCCCCCCTCTCTCTGTCTCTCTCTCTCTCTCTCTCTGCCCCGCCTCTCTCTCTGCTCCCCCCACTCTCTTTCTTTCGCTCTCTCTGCCCCCCTCTCTCTCTCTGCCCCCCCCCCTCTCTCTGTCTCTGTCTCTGTGATAGGCTGTCTCTCTCTGTGATAGGCTGTCTCTGTCTCTGTGATAGGCTGTTTGTCTCTCTCTCTCTGTGATAGGCTGTCTGTCTCTCTCTTTATGTGATAGGCTGTCTGTCTCTCTGTCTCTGTGATAGGCTGGCTCTCTGTCTCTGTGATAGGCTGGCTCTCTCTCTCTGTGATAGGCTGTCTCTCTCTCTCTGTGATAGGCTGGCTCTCTCTCTTTGTGATAGGCTGTCTCTCTCTCTCTCTGTGATAGGCTGGCTCTCTCTCTCTGTGATAAGCTGTCTCTCTCTCTGTGATAGGCTGTCTCTCTCTGTGATAGGCTGGCTCTCTCTCTTTGTGATAGGCTGTCTCTCTCTCTCTGTGATAGGCTGTCTCTCTCTCTCTGTGATAGGCTGTCTCTCTACTCTCTGTGATAGGCTGTCTCTCTCTCTCTGTGATAGGCTGTTTCTCTCTCTCTCTGTGATAGGCTGTCTCTCTCTCTCTGTGATAGGCTGGCTCTCTCTCTTTGTGATAGGCTGTCTCTCTCTCTCTCTGTGATAGGCTGGCTCTCTCTCTCTGTGATAGGCTGTCTCTCTCTCTGTGATAGGCTGGCTCTCTCTCTTTGTGATAGGCTGTCTCTCTCTCTCTCTGTGATAGGCTGTCTCTCTCTCTCTGTGATAGGCTGTCTCTCTACTCTCTGTGATAGGCTGTCTCTCTCTCTGTGATAGGCTGTCTCTCTACTCTCTGTGATAGGCTGTCTCTCTCTCTCTCTGTGATAGGCTGTCTCTCTCTCTCTGTGATAGGCTGTCTCTGTCTCTCTCTGCTGCTATCCTTGTTTTCAATCATGTTATTGTTTTTGTGAAACAACTGCTTCTAAGGTTTCCATAACAACACATTGTTTGGCTGTGTCTGTTTTACCAGGTAGGCCTGTGTAAAGGTTTTTAAACATTATTATTTTTGTTAGCATTGGAGATAAACCCTCTTAGAAGCCCTCTCTGTTCCCATCCTTAGAGCCTGAGGGAGAGAGGAGGGGGAAGGAGAGAGAGAAGAAGAGAAGGGGGGGAGGGGAGCACAGGGTTTGGGGGGGGGGGGACACCGCTCCTCCCTGGGTCTCCCTCTTGGCCTCGCTGGTTCCTGGGGTATCACACAAATCCTACCCCAAGCCCCTTGACAGGACTGGCAGAAGGCCAATAACTGATTAGGCCGTTCTGGGGAATGAAGGAAGCTAAACGGAGGGAGGGAGGGAGGGAGGGAGGGAGGGAGGGAGGGAGGGAGGGAGGGAGGGAGGGAGGGAGGGAGGGAGGGAGGGAGGGAGGGAGGGAGGGAGGGAGGGAGGGAGGGAGGGAGGGAGGGAGGGAGGGAGGACAATTCAATGAAAGTGACTTTTCTGACTGAGGGCTGTGTGTGTGTGTCTCCTTCCTCCACCATCTCCTCCTCTTCCTCCTCTTCCTCCTCCTCTTCCTCCACCTCTCCATCCTTCTCCTGCTCTTCCTCCTCCTCTTCCTCCACCTCTCCATCCTTCTCCTGCTCTTCCTCCTCCTCTTCCTCCACCTCTCCATCCTTCTCCTGCTCTTCCTCCTCCTCTTCCTCCACCTCTCCATCCTTCTCCTGCTCTTCCTCCTCCTCTTCCTCCACCTCTCCATCCTTCTCCTGCTCTTCCTCCTCCTCTTCCTCCACCTCTCCATCCTTCTCCTGCTCTTCCTCCTCCTCTTCCTCCACCTCTCCATCCTTCTCCTGCTCTTCCTCCTCCTCTTCCTCCACCTCTCCACCATCTCCTGCTCTTCCTCCAGAGGCAGTACAAAGGAATGATGATCTGATTCCGCTAGGGCTTTTCTTGACTGGTTTTGACTGTTGTAACACTCAGGCATCAGTTTTAATGATCTCAGCATTTTCTACAAGGACGCCTTCTGCCCCCCCCCCCCTCTCTCTCTCTCTCTCTCTCCTCACACACACACACACACACACACACACACACACACACACACACACACACACACACACACACACACACACACACACACACACACACACAGACACACACACACACACACACACACACACACACACACACACACACACACACACACACACATAGACACACAGACACAGACACACACACACACACATCCTCCTCTCTCTCTCTCTCTCTCTCTCTCCACACACACACACACACACACACACACACACACACACACACACACACACACACACACACACACACACACACACACACACACACACACACACACACAGACACACACACACACACACACACACACACAGACACACACACACACACATCCTCCTCTCCCTCTCTGCTGGATCTGGGCCTGGAACTTGAATAGCAGGGTTGACATTTGATCTTATAATATAACATGTAGTCCCAGTGGTGTGGTTGTGATTCTATTGTAATTTAATGCACAGATGAGGTAATGTTGTCCACGTGGTGTTTAACCCTGTTTCCACAAGAACTTAGTGAAAAACAGGGTGAAACTTCGTTTATGGAAGGGAATCACGTGTGTTTTACATTGATTCAATATGAATCAAGTGTGTTTTTCATTGATTCAATATGAATCAAGTGTGTTTTTTATTGATCCAATATGAATCGAGTGTGTTTTTCATTGATTCAATATGAATTAAGTGTTTTTTTCATTGTTTCAATATGAATCAAGTGTATTTTTAATTGATTCAATATGAATCAAGTGTGTTTTTCATTGATTCAATATGAATCGAGTGTGTTTTTCATTGTTTCAATATGAATCGAATGTGTTTTTTATTGATTCAATATGAATCGAATGTGTTTTTAATTGATTCAATATGAATCAAGTGTGTTTTTTATTGATTCAATATGAATCAAGTGTATTTTTAATTGATTCAATATGAATCAAGTGTGTTTTTCATTGATTCAATATGAATCGAGTGTGTTTTTCATTGTTTCAATATGAATCGAATGTGTTTTTAATTGATTCAATATGAATCAAGTGTGTTTTTAATTGATTCAATATGAATCAAGTGTGTTTTTATTGATTCAATATGAATCGAGTGTGTTTTTCATTGTTTCAATATGAATCAAGTGTGGTTTGGAGAGATGATCTAATTGATCAGTTGTTCTTTCCTGGCTCTAGTGGAGTCCCAGAGTTCTTCTTCTTCAGTGGAACAGAGTAGGTTAATGTGCTGCTGATGTGTGAGTAGGTTTTACTGCCCTCTAACGGCAGGAAGGTGTCATTACAGTGTTGGTCCTGGGGTAGTCCTGGGGCTGACTGGCTGACTGGCTGGCTGGCTGTCTGGCCGGCTGACTGGCTGGATGTCTGACTGGCTGGCTAGCTGACTGGTTGGCTGACTGGCTGGATGTCTGACTGGCTAGCTGGCTGGCTGACTGGCTGGCTGGATGTCTGTCTGGCTGGCTGCAGGCTGGATGTCTGGCTGGCTGGCTGGCTGGATGTCTGGCTGGCTGACTGGCTGGATGTCTGTCTGGCTGGCTGGATGTCTGTTTGGCTGGCTGGATGTCTGGCTGGCTGGCTGGCTGGCTGGATGTCTGGCTGGCTGGTTGTCTGGCTGGCTGGCTGGCTGGATGTCTGTTTGGCTGGCTGGATGTCTGGCTGGCTGGCTGGCTGGATGTCTGGCTGGCTGGTTGTCTGGCTGGCTGGCTGGCTGATACCACTACTTATAGGCTTCTGTCTGTAATCTACAGGTAACTGACCAAATGAGGGAAACACCAACATAAAGTGTCTGGAACTCTATTGGAAGTGACATCATTCTTCCGTGAGAAATTCCATAGTTTGGTGTTCCGTTGATGATGGAGGGAAAACGCCATCTCCCATACGGGTTCCATTGGGTTGAGATGTGGTGACTGATACACAAACCCTTTAAACCCTCATGTGTCCCTTTTGAGACCAACGTCACTGAGATCTCTTCTTCTTGCCGTGGTCGTCAACATAATGGACAACTGAGCATATTATGCACGACCCTAAGCACGATGGGATGTTAACTTCTTGCGTCGAGCAATCCTGTATCCGGGAGCGTAATCATAGCCTCAAGCTCATCCATAACGCAACGTTAACTATTCATGAAAACCGCAAATGAAATGAAATAAATATATTGGCTCACAAGCTTAGCCACTGTCATCTCAGATTTTCAAAATATGCTTTTCAACCATAGCTACACAAGCATTTGTGTAAGAGTATTGATAGCCTAGCATAGCATTAAGCCTAGCATTCAGCAGGCAACATTTTCACAAAAACAAGAAAAGCATTCAAATAAAATCATTTACCTTTGAAGAACTTCGGATGTTTTCAATGAGAAGACTCTCAGTTAGATAGCAAATGTTCAGTTTTTCCCAAAATATTATTTGTGTAAGAGAAATAGCTCCGTTTTGTTCATCACGTTTGGCTAAGAAAAAAAACGAAAATTCAGTCATTACAACGCCAAACTTTTTTCTAAATTAACTCCATAATATCGACAGAAACATGGCAAACGTTTAGAATCAATCCTCAAGGTGTTTTTCACATATCTATTCGATGATAAGTCATTCGTGGCAGTTGGGTTTCTCCTCTGAAGCAAATGGAAAAATACACGCAGCTGGAGATTACGCAATAATTGCAACGGAGGACACCAAGCGAGCACCTGGTAAATGTAGTCTCTTATGGTCAATCTTCCAATGATATGCCTACAAATACGTCACAATGCTGCAGACACCTTGGGGAAACGACAGAAAGTGTAGGCTCATTCTTTGCGTATTCACAGCCATATAAGGAGACATTGGAACACAGCGCCTTCAAAATCTGGGGCATTTCCTGTTTGAAATTTAATCTTGGTTTCGCCTGTAGCATGTGGCACTCACAGACAATATCTTTGCAGTTTTGGAAACGTCAGAGTGTTTTCTTTCCAAAGCTGTCAATTATATGCATAGTCCAGCATCTTTTCGTGACAAAGTATCTTGTTTAAAACGGGAACGTTTTTTATCCAAAAATTCAAAGAGCGCCCCCTATATCGAAGTAGTTAATTGCTTAACCTCTTACGTCGACCCGAGACGCAACTGTCTCATCTAGCCATCAGCAAATGCAAATGCGCTACGCCAAATGCTAATAGCACTCGTTAAAACTCAAACGTCCATTAAAACACACATGCAGGGTAGTGAATTAAAGCTACACTCGTTGTGAATCTAGCCAACAAGTCAGATTATTAAAATGCTTTTCGGCGAAAGCATGAGAAGCTATTATCGGATAGCATGCAACACCCCGAAATACCTGAATGCGACGTAAACAAAAGATTTCGCGTAGCCGGCGCTACACAAATAGCAGAAATAAAATATAAAACTTTCATTACCTTTGACGATCTTCTTGGTTGGCACTCCTATATGTCCCATAAACATCACTATTTGGTCTTTTTTTCGATTAAATGGGTCCATATATACCCAAAATAGCCATCTATGGAAACTGTGTGATTCAGAAAAAATACTTTTTCCAGTTTTCAGTGACCAGTTTTTCATGCGCTTTTCGATGAAACACACGCTCTGTTATAGTCACAGCCGTGATTTAACCAGTTTTAGAAACGTCAGAGTGTTTTCTATCCACACATACTAATCATATGCATATACTATATTCCTGGCATGAGTAGCAGGACGCCGAAATGTTGCGCGATTTTTAACAGAATGTTCGAAAAAGTAGGGGGTCGACTTAAGAGGTTTAACTCGTTAAGGCACTTTAACACATTGTATCAACTAGCTCCTTCATACTGCCACACAGGGTTGATGTAGAGATACAACACATTGTATCAACTAGCTCCTTCATACTGCCACACAGGGTTGAGGTAGAGATACAACACATTGTATCAACTAGCTCCTTCATACTGCCACACAGGGTTGAGGTAGAGATACAACACATTGTATCAACTAGCTCCTTCATACTGCCACACAGGGTTGAGGTAGAGTTTAGCTCCTTTATACTGCCACACAGGGTTGAGGTAGAGTTTAGCTGTTTCTGATCTACTGTGTGTTGCTTCTTGGTCCAGGACGATACTGTCAAGACTTCCGCCCGAAGTCGTTCCCTCTCCTTGTTCGGGCTTCATTCGGCAGGTCGACGTCACCGGCCTTCTAGCCATCGCCGATCCACCTTTCATTTTCCATTTGTTTTGTCTTGTCTTCCATCAAACCTGGTTCCAATTCCATCAATGACATGTTGTGTATTTAACCCTCAGTTTCCCCCCCCATGTCCTTGTCTGTAATTGTTTCTTGTCGTGCTGGTGCAACGGTATGCTGGTGCAACGGTATTCTGGTGCTACGGTATTCTGGTGCAACGGTATTCTGGTGCTACGGTATTCTGGTGCTACGGTATGCTGGTGCAACGGTATTCTGGTGCAATGGTATGCTGGTGCAGCGGTATTCTGGTGCAGCGGTATGCTGGTGCAGCGGTATTCTGGTGCAGCGGTATTCTGGTGCAGCAGTATGCTGGTGCAACGGTATTCTGGTGCAACGGTATGCTGGTGCAACGGTATGCTGGTGCAGCGGTATTCTGGTGCAGCGGTATTCTGGTGCAGCAGTATGCTGGTGCAACGGTATTCTGGTGCAGCGGTATTCTGGTGCAACGGTATTCTGGTGCAGCGGTATTCTGGTGCAGCGGTATTCTGGTGCAGCGGTATTCTGGTGCAACGGTATGCTGGTGCAACGGTATGCTGGTGCAACGGTATTCTGGTGCTACGGTATTCTGGTGCTACGGTGTTCTGGTGCAGCGGTATTCTGGTGCAGCAGTATGCTGGTGCAACGGTATTCTGGTGCAGCGGTATTCTGGTGCTACAGTATTCTGGTGCTACGGTATTCTGGTGCAACGGTATTCTGGTGCAGCGGTATTCTGGTGCAGCGGTATTCTGGTGCAGCGGTATTCTGGTGCAACGGTATTCTGGTGCAACGGTATTCTGGTGCAGCGGTATGCTGGTGCAACGGTATGCTGGTGCAGCGGTATTCTGGTGCAGCGGTATTCTGGTGGATACCGGGTTTTGTTTGACCGATTGATTCATTGATTTACGGTGGTTTTATGTTTACTAAACGACACCGATGTAAATCAGGTTTCGCTCTCCTGCGTCTGTCTTCTCTGCCTCCAGTACGCACCTCATTACAGATACCAGTACGCACCTCATTATAGATACCAGTACGCACCTCATTACAGATACCAGTACGCACCTCATTACAGATACCAGTACGCACCTCATTACAGATACCAGTACGCACCTCATTATAGATACCAGTACGCACCTCATTACAGATACCAGTACGCACCTCATTACAGATACCAGTACGCACCTCATTACAGATGCCAGTACGCACCTCATTACAGATACCAGTATGGTGATACTCATTACAGATACCAGTATGGTGATACTCGTTAGTATCCTGGCAATGGGGCGGCAGGGTAGCCTAGTGGTTAGAGTGTTGGACTAGTAACCGGAAGGTTGCAAGTTCAAATCCCCAGCTGACAAGGTACAAATCTGTCGTTCTGCTCCTGAACAAGGCAGTTAACCCCACTGTTCCTAGACCAGTTAACCCCACTGTTCCTAGACCAGTTAACCCACTGTTCCTAGACCAGTTAACCCACTGTTCCTAGACCAGTTAGCCCACTGTTCCTAGACCAGTTAATCCACTGTTCCTAGACCAGTTAACCCACTGCACAATATTTTACATACTGCAGGTTTTTAAAGGACAAAATTAGTTTTTACCACAGACAAAATATTGCGATACTGGTATCATGGCATCCCTAGTTAATTTGCAGGTGTTTCCAGACAGTGTGTGTGTGTTGTAGGTGATTCCAGACAGTGTGTTTAACCCAGTGTGTGTGTGTGTGTGTTGTAGGTGATTCCAGACAGTGTGTTTAACCCAGTGTGTGTGTGTTGTAGGTGATTCCAGACAGTGTGTTTAACCCAGTGTGTGTGTGTGTGTGTTGTAGGTGTTTCCAGACAGTGTGTTTAACCCAGTGTGTGTGTGTTGTAGGTGATTCCAGACAGTGTGTTTAACCCAGTGTGTGTGTGTTGTAGGTGTTTCCAGACAGTGTGTTTAACCCAGTGTGTGTGTGTTGTAGGTGTTTCCAGACAGTGTGTTCAACCCAGTGTGTGTGTGTTGTAGGTTATTCCAGACAGTGTGTTTAACCCAGTGTGTGTGTGTTGTAGGTTATTCCAGACAGTGTGTTTAACCCAGTGTGTGTGTGTTGTGTTGTAGGTTATTCCAGACAGTGTGTTTAACCCAGTGTGTGTGTGTTGTAGGTTATTCCAGACAGTGTGTTTAACCCAGTGTGTGTGTGTTGTAGGTTATTCCAGACAGTGTGTTTAACCCAGTGTGTGTGTGTTGTAGGTTATTCCAGACAGTGTGTTTAACCCAGTGTGTGTGTGTTGTGTTGTAGGTTATTCTAGACAGTGTGTTTAACCCAGTGTGTGTGTGTTGTAGGTTATTCCAGACAGTGTGTTTAACCCAGTGTGTGTGTGTTGTGTTGTAGGTTATTCCAGACAGTGTGTTTAACCCAGTGTGTGTGTGTTGTGTTGTAGGTTATTCCAGACAGTGTGTTTAACCCAGTGTGTGTGTGTGTGTGTTGTAGGTGTTTCCAGACAGTGTGTTTAACCCAGTGTGTGTGTGTTGTGTTGCAGGTGTGTGTCAAGGCGATACAGGGAGGACTGTTAACCATGTGCTACAGTGGCTAGGGTTTCCCCTTCATTCCCTCTTTCTGTCTGTGGTGCCACCCATCACTGACAGAGGAGGAGAGGGCCTCCCATCACTGGCTGAGGAGGAGAGGGCCTCCCATCACTGGCAGAGGAGGAGAGGGCCTCCCATCACTGGCAGAGGAGGAGAGGGCCTCCCATCACTGGCTGAGGAGGAGAGGGCCTCCGTGCCTCCCATCACTGGTTGAGGAGGAGAGGGCCTCCCATCACTGGCAGAGGAGGAGAGAGCCTCCCATCACTGGCAGAGGAGGAGAGGGCTTCCCATCACTGGCAGAGGAGGAGAGGGCCTCCCATCACTGGCAGAGGAAGGAGAGGGCCTCCCATCACTGGCAGAGGAGGAGAGGGCCTCCCATCACTGGCTGAGGAGGAGAGGGCCTCCCATCACTGGCTGAGGAGGAGAGGGCCACCCATCACTGGCTGAGGAGGAGAGGGCCTCCCATCACTGGCTGAGGAGGAGAGGGCCACCCATCACTGGCTGAGGAGGAGAGGGCCACCCATCACTGGCAGAGGAAGGAGAGGAGTCACTGTGTCAACAGACAGACAGACGCACAGACATGGCTCTGACAGACAAACACAAAGTGAAGAGACAGAGACTAGACAGGATCTGTGAAGGTAAGGAAGGATCTCTTTCTCCATCACTCTCCTTCCGCAATCTCTCTCTCTCTCTCTCTCTCTCTCTCTCTCTCTCTCTCTCTCTCTCTCTCTCTCTCTCTCTCTCCCTACCGTCCCCACTGGTATCAACCAAAGACCTATTGATAATCAATGACTATAAACTGCTAGAATCTTCTCCTGAAATGAAATGTTAACCTTTTACCTCTCAACATTTATCTGGATGTCAACCTTAACCTCTCAACATTTATCTGGATGAGAATACTGCCACAGTCTGTAGCTCAGCCTCAGTATGTCCTATGGTAGTTGTAACTGTGACTTAATGGTAGTAGAGGGAGACAGAGAGAGTGTGTGTGTGTTGTGTGTGTGTGTGTGTGTGTGTGTGTGTGTGTGTGTGTGTGTGTGTGTGTGTGTGTGTGTGTGTGTGTGTGTGTGTGTGTGTGTGTGTGTGTATATTCATCCCGAAAGCCGTTTGAATCAGACC
Organism: Oncorhynchus kisutch; assembly: GCF_002021735.2. Taxonomy (NCBI): domain Eukaryota; kingdom Metazoa; phylum Chordata; class Actinopteri; order Salmoniformes; family Salmonidae; genus Oncorhynchus; species Oncorhynchus kisutch. Next base: position 272,960 of record NW_022265765.1, on the reverse strand, counting down.
ATGTCAGTTGTGAGATTGTTTGATTGGTCGTTAGAATCACAGCTGTTTAGGACTGACCCCATGTAGTCGACTGGTTGACAGGCTGATTGGTCGACCAAGATTTCTTTAGTCCAGCAAATCGTAATGATTAAAAGAAAAGTCATGATGTATAAGACACCTGTCTGATTGGCCGCCTGTCGCCGTGGACTAATCCATTATGGAGGTCTGTCGCCATGGACTAATCCATTATGGAGGTCTGTCGCCGTGGACTAATCAATTATGGAGGTCTGTCGCCGTGGACTAATCAATTATGGAGATCTGTCGCCGTGGACTAATCAATTATGGAGGTCTGTCGCCGTGGACTAATCAATTATGGAGGTCTGTCGCCGTGGACTAATCCATTATGGAGGTCTGTCGCCGTGGACTAATCCATTATATAGGTCTGTCTCAGTGGACTAATCCATTATAGAGGCCTGTCTCAGTGGACTAATCCATTATAGAGGTCTGTCTCAGTGGACTAATCCATTGTAGAGGCCTGTCTCAGTGGACTAATCCATTATAGAGGTCTATCTCAGTGGACTAATCCATTATAGAGGCCTGTCTCAGTGGACTAATCCATTGTAGAGGCCTGTCTCAGTGGACTAATCCATTATAGAGACCTGTCTCAGTGGACTAATCCATTGTAGAGGCCTGTCTCAGTGGACTAATCCATTATAGAGGTCTGTCTCACATCCTAGTGATGATGATGATGATGATCACACTTCTTCATTTCAAAATATTACGGCGACACTATTAGCGAAGATGGTTCAGAAACCTGAGAACCAAGCTGGATTTATCACTGTAGCGCTGTTATCACCTGGACAGGTTGACATATCTTCCCGCCTTGGAATAAACTAACCTCCAGGCTTCTGTCATCACTGTAGCCCTGCTATCACCTGGACAGGTTGACATATCTTCCCGCCTTGGAATAAACTAACCTCCAGGCTTCTGTCATCACTGTAGCCCTGCTATCACCTGGACAGGTTGACATATCTTCCCGCCTTGGAATAAACTAACCTCCAGGCTTCTGTCATCACTGTCGCCCTGCTATCACCTGGACAGGTTGAAATATCTTCCCGCCTTGGAAAAACTAACCTTCAGGCTTCTGTCATCACTGTAGCCCTGTTATCACCTGGACAGGTTGAAATATCTTCCCGCCTTGGAAAAACTAACCTCCAGGCTTCTGTCATCACTGTCGCCCTGCTATCACCTGGACAGGTTGACATATCTTCCCGCCTTGGAATAAACTAACCTCCAGGCTTCTGTCATCACTGTCGCCCTGCTATCACCTGGACAGTTTGACATATCTTCCCGCCTTGGAATAAACTAACCTCCAGGCTTCTGTCATCACTGTCCGTTTATAGGGGGGGAGAAAGATTTACAAGGGGGCAGTTTGGGAGAAAACGAATCCCGTCTGAATTGAACTCTGGAACAACGATCATTCTGGGCTAATAATTACATAACCAACATTCTGTAGTGAAACGAGTCACATGCTGATAGGGCTTAGCCTAATTGTCTAAGAAAATTGAGGAGAGATTAACCCCTATCTTAATTAGGTTTATAATCAATAGCCTAACTGTTAAATGTGGCCTGGTTTTTTATAAATTATCCATATCAATCTACAGAAATAAGACAGATCCTGCTTCGGTTGAGTGTTTGTTGAATATCCAACTGATTCCGTGAACACCAAGCCTCACACAATGGCAAATAAAATTATATATAGCAATTTGGTTGTTTTTAATCTTTGCTATGCTGTGATAAAGACTTTAACATTCGGTTTCCCATTAGAAGATACTGGTATAACATATCATGTATTCAGTGTTGTTTACACTGTTCCAAACAGGCAGAATAATGCTATTGTGCCTATCTAACAGCAACACCTGTTTGTCAGACATCATGTGAACACAGCTCTGGCTCCTATAGGCTCCTTTATCTGCATCTCCTTGTATTGTCATTATTACACATATTATAGTAAGTGTGTGTGTGTGTGTGTGTGTGTGTGTGTGTGTGTGTGTGTGTGTGTGTGTGTGTGTGTGTGTGTGTGTGTGTGTGTGTGTGTGTGTGTGTGTGTGTGTGTGTGTGTGTGTGTGTGTGTGTGTGTGTGTACGTATGTGCCTGCCTGCATGTGTGTCAGAGACAGACAATTAAGAGAGAAGGTCTGTTACCCGCTGACAACATACTGATTGATGAGCAGTGTGACCTGGTAACAGTGTTGACCTGGTTTAATAGGACAGTGTTGACCTGGTTTAATAGGACAGTGTTGACCTGGTAACAGTGTTGACCTGGTTTAATAGGACAATGTTGACCTGGTTTAATAGAACAGTGTTGACCTGGTTTAATAGGACAGTGTTGACCTGGTTTAATAGGACAGTGTTGTCCTGGTTTAATAGGACAGTGTTGATCTGGTTTAATAGGACAGTGTTGACCTGGTTTAATAGGACAGTGTTGACCTGGTAACAGTGTTGACCTGGTTTAATAGGACAGTGTTGACCTGGTTTAATAGGACAGTGTTGACCTGGTAACAGTGTTGACCTGGTTTAATAGGACAGTGTTGACCTGGTTTAATAGAACAGTGTTGACCTGGTTTAATAGGACAGTGTTGACCTGGTTTAATAGGACAGTGTTGTCCTGGTTTAATAGGACAGTGTTGATCTGGTTTAATAGGACAGTGTTGACCTGGTTTAATAGAACAGTGTTGACCTGGTTTAATAGGACAGTGTTGTCCTGGTTTAATAGGACAGTGTTGACCTGGTTTAATAGGACAGTGTTGACCTGGTAACAGTGTTGACCTGGTTTAATAGGACAGTGTTGACCTGGTTTAATAGAACAGTGTTGACCTGGTTTAATAGGACAGTGTTGACCTGGTTTAATAGAACAGTGTTGACCTGGTTTAATAGGACAGTGTTGACCTGGTTTAATAGGACAGTGTTGACCTGGTAACAGTGTTGACCTGGTTTAATAGGACAGTGTTGACCTGGTTTAATAGGACAGTGTTGACCTGGTAACAGTGTTGACCTGGTTTAATAGGACAGTGTTGTCCTGGTTTAATAGGACAGTGTTGACCTGGTTTAATAGAACAGTGTTGACCTGGTTTAATAGAACAGTGTTGACCTGGTTTAATAGGACAGTGTTGACCTGGTAACAGTGTTGACCTGGTTTAATAGGACAGTGTTGACCTGGTTTAATAGAACAGTGTTGACCTGGTTTAATAGAACAGTGTTGACCTGGTTTAATAGGACAGTGTTGACCTGGTAACAGTGTTGACCTGGTTTAATAGGACAGTGTTGTCCTGGTTTAATAGGACAGTGTTGACCTGGTTTAATAGAACAGTGTTGACCTGGTTTAATAGGACAGTGTTGATCTGGTTTAATAGGACAGTGTTGACCTGGTAACAGTGTTGATCTGGTTTAATAGGACAGTGTTGACCTGGTAACAGTGTTGACCTGGTTTAATAGGACAGTGTTGACCTGGTAACAGTGTTGACCTGGTTTAATAGGACAGTGTTGACCTGGTAACAGTGTTGACCTGGTTTAATAGGACAGTGTTGACCTGGTAACAGTGTTGACCTGGTTTAATAGGACAGTGTTGACCTGGTAACAGTGTTGACCTGGTTTAATAGGACAGTGTTGACCTGGTTTAATAGGACAGTGTTGACCTGGTTTAATAGGACAGTGTTGACCTGGTTTAATAGGACAGTGTTGACCTGGTTTAATAGGACAGTGTTGATCTGGTTTAATAGGACAGTGTTGTGTACTGCGTGACACGGTGAACACATGGTGACCATCCTACAGCCCAGCTCAGAGAGGACTGTTGTTCGACCTGGATCCCCAACCAACCAATCCACTGGAGGGTACATGGAAGATGACTCAGTGGGTCTACAGGGGGAGTTTCATAGGGATGAATGGCTCTGATAGATGGAAGAGGACTCAGTGGGTCTGTAGGGGGAGTTTCATAGGGATGAATGGCTCTGATAGATGGAAGAGGACTCAGTGAGTCTGTAGGGGAGTTTCATAGGGATGAATGGTTCTGATAGATGGAAGAGGACCCAGTGAGTCAGGAGTATTACCGACAGACAGACAGACAGACAGACAGACAGACAGACAGACAGACAGACAGACAGACAGACAGACAGACAGACAGACAGACAGACAGACAGACAGACAGACAGACAGACAGACAGACAGACAGGCAGGCAGGCAGGCAGACAGGAATATTACCGACAGACAGACAGACGGAGGCAAACAGACAGACAGACAGGAATATTACCGACAGACAGACAGACAGGAGTATTACCTACAGACGGACGGACGGACAGACAGACAGGAGTATTACCTACAGACAGACAGACAGACAGACAGACAGACAGACAGCCAGGAGTATTACCTACAGACAGACAGACAGACAGACAGACAGACAGACAGACAGACAGGAGTATTACCTACAGACGGACAGACAGACAGACAGACAGACAGACAGACAGACAGACAGGAGTATTACCTACAGACAGACAGACAGACAGACTCTCCAGATGGTCAGGACGGTGGACCAGTGATTTGGCTCTGACCACTGTGATGGCGATGGCACAGGAACAAAACACTAACGGCAGCTTGTGATTGGTTTGGCGGGCTGGCCACTGGCGAGGCGGTAAAGTCCTCCTGTTGATTGTGTGGTGTGGCTTGATAAGGCTGCCATGGCGATAGTGTTTGTGAGAGGAGAAAATCACAGCAACATCTACACACACACACACACACACACACACACACACCTCACCCAGAGAGCAGCTGCACTTGGCAAAGGGAAGATTTCAATCCATTTCTAGCGTGTCTCCTTCCCCTCCTCCCTGACAGTGTGACATTTAGTTCCTCTGTAATGTCTGCTGCTGTCTGAGACAGTGTTGTTCTGTCCGAGACAGTGTTGTTCTGTCTGAGACAGTGTTGTTCTGTCCGAGACAGTGTTGTTCTGTCCAAGACAGTGTTGTTCTGTCTGAGACAGTGTTGTTCTGTCCGAGACAGTGGTGTTCTGTCTGAGACAGTGTTGTTCTGTCTGAGACAGTGTTGTTCTGTCTGACACAGTGTTGTTCTGTCCGAGACAGTGTTGTTCTGTCCGAGACAGTGGTGTTCTGTCTGAGGCAGTGTTGTTCTGTCTGAGACAGTGTTGTTCTGTCTGAGACAGTGTTGTTCTGTCTGACACAGTGTTGTTCTGTCCGAGACAGTGTTGTTCTGTCCAAGACAGTGGTGTTCTGTCTGAGACAGTGTTGTTCTGTCTGACACAGTGTTGTTCTGTCCTAGACAGTGTTGTTCTGTCTGAGACAGTGTTGTTCTGTCTGACACAGTGTTGTTCTGTCCGAGACAGTGTTGTTCTGTCTGAGACAGTGTTGTTCTGTCTGAGACAGTGTTGTTCTGTCTGAGACAGTGTTGTTCTGTCTGAGACAGTGTTGTTCTGTGTGAGGACAGTGTTGTTCTGTCTGAGACAGTGTTGTTCTGTCCGAGACAGTGTTGTTCTGTCTGAGGCAGTGTTGTTCTGTCTGAGGCAGTGTTGTTCTGTCTGAGGCAGTGTTGTTCTGTCTGAGACAGTGTTGTTCTGTCTGAGACAGTGTTGTTCTGTCCGAGACAGTGTTGTTCTGTCTGACACAGTGTTGTTCTGTCCGAGACAGTGTTGTTCTGTCCGAGACAGTGTTGTTCTGTCCGAGACAGTGTTGTTCTGTCTGAGACAGTGTTGTTCTGTCTGAGACAGTGTTGTGCTGTCCGAGACAGTGTTGTTCTGTCCGAGACAGTGTTGTTCTGTCTGAGACAGTGTTGTGCTGTCCGAGACAGTGTTGTTCTGTCCGAGGCAGTGTTATTCTGTCTGAGACAGTGTTGTTCTGTCCGAGACAGTGTTGTTCTGTCCGAGACAGTGTTGTTCTGTCCGAGACAGTGTTGTTCTGTCCGAGACAGTGTTGTTCTGTCCGAGACAGTGTTGTTCTGTCCCAGACAGTGTTGTTCTGTCCGAGTCAGTGTTGTTCTGTCCGAGACAGTGTTGTTCTGTCCGAGACAGTGTTGTTCTGTCTGAGGCAGTGTTGTTCTGTCTGAGGCAGTGCTGTTCTGTCTGGGACAGTGTTGTTCTGTCTGAGACAGTGTTGTCCTGTCGGAGGCAGTGTTGTTCTGTCTGAGGCAGTGTTGTTCTGTCTGACATAGTGTTGTTCTGTCTGACACAGTGTTGTTCTGTCCGAGACAGTGTTGTTCTGTCTGAGACAGTGTTGTTCTGTCTGAGACAGTGTTGTTCTGTGTTCTGTCTGAGACAGTGTTGTTCTGTCTGAGACAGTGTTGTTCTGTCTGACACAGTGTTGTTCTGTGTTCTGTCTGAGACAGTGTTGTTCTGTCTGAGACAGTGTTGTTCTGTGTTCTGTCTGAGACAGTGTTGTTCTGTCTGAGACAGTGTTGTTCTGTCTGAGACAGTGTTGTTCTGTTTTCTGTCTGAGACAGTGTTGTTCTGTCTGAGACAGTGTTGTTCTGTGTTCTGTCTGAGACAGTGTTGTTCTGTCTGACACAGTGTTGTTCTGTCTGAGACAGTGTTGTTCTGTCTGAGACAGTGTTGTTCTGTCTGAGACAGTGTTGTTCTGTCTGAGACAGTGTTGTTCTGTCTGCGACAGTGTTGTTCTGTCTGAGACAGTGTTGTTCTGTCTGACAC
>NW_022265765.1:221276-258776 GCF_002021735.2 Oncorhynchus kisutch | reverse complement strand
GAGGGGTACAGTAGTTGTTCTGCTATGAATGAGGGGTACAGGACAGTAGTTGTTCTGCTATGAATGAGGGGTACAGTAGTTGTTCTGCTATGAATGAGGGGTACAGTAGTTGTTCTGTTATGAATGAGGGGTACAGGACAGTAGTTGTTCTGTTATGAATGAGGGGTACAGTAGTTGTTATGCTATGAATGAGGGGTACAGGACAGTAGTTGTTCTGCTATGAATGAGGGGTACAGTAGTTGTTCTGTTATGAATGAGGGGTACAGTAGTTGTTCTCTTATGAATGAGGGGTACAGTAGTTGTTCTGTTATGAATGAGGGGTACAGTAGTTGTTCTGCTATGAATGAGGGGTACAGGACAGTAGTTGTTCTGTTATGAATGAGGGGTACAGTAGTTGTTCTGCTATGAATGAGGGGTACAGTAGTTGTTCTGTTATGAATGAGGGGTACAGTAGTTGTTCTGCTATGAATGAGGGGTACAGGACAGTAGTTGTTCTGTTATGAATGAGGGGTACAGGACAGTAGTTGTTCTGTTATGAATGAGGGGTACAGTAGTTGTTCTGTTATGAATGAGGGGTACAGTAGTTGTTCTGCTATGAATGAGGTGTACAGGACAGTAGTTGTTCTGTTATGAATGAGGGGTACAGTAGTTGTTCTGCTATGAATGAGGGGTACAGTAGTTGTTCTGCTATGAATGAGGGGTACAGTAGTTGTTCTGCTATGAATGAGGTGTACAGGACAGTAGTTGTTCTGTTATGAATGAGGGGTACAGTAGTTGTTCTGCTATGAATGAGGGGTACAGGACAGTAGTTGTTCTGTTATGAATGAGGGGTACAGTAGTTGTTCTGCTATGAATGAAGGGTACAGTAGTTGTTCTGCTATGAATGAGGGGTACAGTAGTTGTTCTGTTATGAATGAGGGGTACAGGACAGTAGTTGTTCTGCTATGAATGAGGGGTACAGGACAGTAGTTGTTCTGCTATGAATGAGGGGTACAGTAGTTGTTCTGCTATGCAGCCCTCTATCCCTCCTGTCCTCCCTCCCAACATGCACCAGCCACTGACTGACATAATGATGCATGGCTGGAAAGGAGGAGGTGGAACCATGTGCTTTTCCTCTCCTCCTCCTTTGTCTCTCTTTCTCTGTCTCTCTCATCTCTCCCTCTGTCTCTCTCTCCCTCTCTCTCTCATCTCTCCCTCTGTCTCTCTCCTCTCTCTGTCTCTCTCTCTCTCTCTCTCCCTCTGTCTCTCTCCTCTGTCTCTCTCTCTCTCTCTCTCTCTCATCTCTCCCTCTGTCTCTCTCCTCTCTTCTCTCTCTCCCTCTGTCTCTCTCCTCTGTCTCTCTCTCTCTCTCTCTCTCATCTCTCCCTCTGTCTCTCTCCTCTCTCTCATCTCTCCCTCTGTCTCTCTCCTCTCTCTCTTGCTCTCTCTCTCTCATCTCTCCCTTGGTCTCTCTCCTCTCTCTCCCTCGGTCTCTCTCCTCTCTTTCTCCCTCTCCCTCTGTCTCTGTCTCTCTCTCTCTCATCTCTCCCTCTCTCCTCTCTCTCTGTCTGTCTGTCTGTCTCTCTCTCTCATCTCTCCCTCTGTCTCTCTTCTCTCTCTCTCTCCCTCTCCCTCTGTCTCTCTCCTCTCTCTCCCTCTCCCTCTGTCTCTCTCTCATCTCTCCCTCTCCCTCCCTCCTCTCTCTCTCTCTCTGTCTCTCTCTCCTCTCTTTCTCTCCCTCTCCCTCTGTCTCTAATCCTCTCTCTCTCTCTACTCTCTCTCTCCTCTCTCTCTGTCCCTCTCTCTTTCCTCTCTTTCTGTCTCTCCTTTTTTTCTCTCCTCTCTCTTCCTCTCTCTGTGTCTTCCTCGCTCTTCTCTCTCTCCTTCTCTCTCTCTTCTCTCTCTTTTCTCTCTCTTCTCTCCCAAGACTCTTGTTAGAATGTAAAACAGTCTTGAGGCTTGTTAAAACTTTATATTCTGTACAATCACAGTAATTGACTAGAATGTTCAAGTTGCCCCAGTCATGCTCGTCATTTATTAAGTCCCTATGAAAGTTTAATAGCTGAAAGGTTTCTTACAGTCAGTCAACTCTATCTAAATCATTCCAGGGCTGTCTCGTACTCTCTCGCTCTCTATCTCTCTCCGTCAGTTCATTTTAAAAGGCTATATTGGTTTGGGAAACATATGTTTACAAAGCAAGTGGAATAAACAATAAACAATAAACAATCAAACATCAACAGTAAACATGACACTCACAAAGGGGTCCAAAAGAACAAAGACATTTCAAATGTCATATTATATATATATATACAGTGTTGTAACGATGTGTAAATAGTTAAAGTAATAAATAAATAATAAATAAATAATAAATAAATAAAAGCAAAAAGTACAAAAGGGAAAATAAATAAATATAAATATATAATATAAAATAAATAAGCATAAATATGGGTTGTATTTACAATGGTGTTTGTTCTTCACTGGTTGCCCTTTTCTCGTGGCAACAGGTCATAACTCTTGCTGCTGTGATTGGTCACTGTGGTATTTCACCCAGTAGATATGGGAGTTTATCAACATTAGGTTTTGTTTTATTTATTTATTTAAAATTCTTTGTGTCTCAATGATTTTTATACTTTTACTCAAGTAGCATTTTTACTGGGTGACTTTTACTTGAGTCATTTTCTATCAAGGTATCTTTAACTTTGACTTTTACTAATGAGACTTGTTACTTTTTCCACAACTGAGTAAATCTGTTTGACAGCGTCAGGCAGGCGACACAACAAAGATGGCCGACAGATGCCAATGTATCATGATCAAGATCAAGATGGCCGACAGATGCCAATGTATCATGATCAAGATCAAGATGGCCGACAGATGCCAATGTATCATGATCAAGATCAAGATGGCCGACGGATGCCAATGTATCATGATCAAGATCAAGATGGCCGACAGATGCCAATGTATCATGAACAAGATCAAGATGGCCGACAGATGCCAATGTATCATGATCAAGATCAAGATGGCCGACAGATGCCAATGTATCATGATCAAGATCAAGATGGCCGACAGATGCCAATGTATCATGATCAAGATCAAGATGGCCGACAGATGCCAATGTATCATGATCAAGATCAAGATGGCCGACAGAAGCCAATGTATCATGATCAAGATCAAGATGGCCGACAGATGCCAATGTATCATGATCAAGATCAAGATGGCCGACAGATGCCAATGTATCATGATCAAGATCAAGATGGCCGACAGATGCCAATGTATCATGATCAAGATCAAGATGGCCGACAGATGCCAATGTATCATGATCAAGATCAAGATGGCCGACAGATGCCAATGTATTATGATCAAGATCAAGATGGCCGACAGAAGCCAATGTATCATGATCAAGATCAAGATGGCCGACAGATGTATCAGTGTCCACATTTGAGTGGGAGACCCAGGAACTGAGCATCCTAAAAAACCCTTCTCTTCATATGGTTTTCCATCAGCCGTCGACACCACCTCCGAGAGAGTTGCCCTCTGTCCCCTTCTGACCCTAGTTATTGTGTTATTTGTTTGTTTCAGTTGGTCAGGACGTGAGTTGGGTGGGCATTCTATGTTTTGTGTGTCTAGGTTGTTTTTCAAGGGGAGGGGGGAGGGGAGAGGAGAGGCTAGTGAACTGAACCCTCCTTCCTGCCAGAGAAAAGGATCAACCTGATTGGATTACCCTGACCCCTCCTCCTCCATTGTAGCTCCGTGACAACCGCATGTTTTTTTTACACCAAGTTTACCCACAATCCTATGTGAACGTGACACCATCCCAGTACAAGCATGGTCTCTGGAGTCAAATTAAATAGCAGGCCTTACAAGATGGGTTTGTGTGTGTGTGTGTCTATACACAGTGTGGGTTTTTGTCTGTGTGTGTGTGTATACACAGTGTGGGTTTTTGTCTGTGTGTGTGTGTATACACAGCGTGGGTTTTTGTGTGTGTGTGTGTGTGTGTGTGTATACACAGTGTGGGTTTTTGTGTGTGTGTGTGTGTGTGTTTACACAGTGTGGGTTTTTGTGTGTCTGTGTGCGTGTGTGTGTGTGTGTATACACAATGTGTGTGTGTGTGTGTGTGTGTTTATACAGTGGCTGTGTGTTTGTCACGTCCCCATTCGTTTGCCTCCTCATGGCGCTCTGTTTCCAGGTGTGAATAATTTAGTGACAGCCTGGCCGTGTGGAGCTACATGACAGCACAGCCTTAAGGGGAGAACAGTTACCCCTCTGGTCCGGGACTCGGACGGACTAGTGAGGGACAGTTTAGGGACATAGGGGAACGACAGGGTCACGAAGACGCCGTCACAATTGAGGGGCGCAGGAATTCTGTGGCGCTGGTAGGGGGCGAGGGCGGGGTCTGGTACGAGCTGCCTCCCGAACTACGCCCTCCTCCCTCAGACTTTTTACCTCAGAAGGACGAAGCCATGTACCCCAACCAGATCTACCAACTCTACCCAGAGAGACATGGACAACCACTTCCACACACCCTGGTGAGGAAGAACTCAGTACCCGAGCTGAGTAGCCTCTATCTCAGGCAAATAATGGCAGCCAGGGCCTCTTCTGTGGTTCCTCAGGCTCCACCTCCATCCCAACAGAATTACTACCAGAAGGCACCCCCACCGGACAACATGTCCCCGGCTATGACCAGGAGCTTATCTCCTCGTTGTCTTGAAGACGGCTCCTCCTTATATAGGACCAGCCAGCAGCAGCATCACCTGCTTAACGGATCAGCGTCGCATTATGGGATGTCCGGGCTCACCGGTGGACGAGGGGGGTTTAGAGCTGGTGTTTCTTCTGCGTCTGCCTGGGATCAAGGACACGCCAGGTTCGCCCCTCCCCTCCCAGCTCCTACGCCTGCCCCAGGCCCTCCCCCTCCTCCTCCTCCCTCTCCCGCTCACAACGAGCTCAGCCGGTCGTACCGGGAAGCCAAGATGATCCCAGACTTCCAGCACAGCACTGGTGTCTGCAGGGCTCCATCTCCTGCCTGCTACGGGGTCCAGCCCCCGCTTCCTGTTTACACTGCAGCCCAGCCTCAGCCTCTCCCCTCTCTCTCCGCTTATCACCCTCCCCTCTACAGTGCCATCTACAGCCTCCCGTTGGACCCCCGGGTTGGTGTTGGACAGACTGCCGCCACCACCAGTCTCATGGTGGACCCTGCTACCCAACAGCACGGACACATGGACGGTTCCCTCCAGCGCTACGGTGCTGTGGCATCCCAGAGGCTGCCCTACGACCCGGGATACGACCCCGGCTCTACCATGGTCCAACAACAACACCACCCTAGCGCGGCGATGAATATGGATCCCAAGAGGATGGTGGACCCAGGGTTCCTGGCGTTCCTCAGAGCCGAGGGTCTGGCGGACAGCACCATCAGCTTACTACTCCAGCAGGGCTTTGACTCCACCTCTATGCTGGGGGTCATGGAGGATCATGACGTCCGTTCTATAGCCACTAATCTGGGCCAGGCCCGAGCGCTGTCCAGCGTGGTGCTCCACTGTAAGCAGCAGCCTGGCGAGTCGGCCTTAGCCGCTCAGCAGCGCATTAGAGGCCGCGCCAACAGCTTCGGACACACCAACAACCTCTACATGCAAGGGATGCAGAACATGACCCAGGGGATGAGCAGCATGGCCATGGACCCCCACACGATGCATCAGCAGCCCCCCACCTCCGTCCAGACCTTCAGCCCCAGGATGGGAGAGTTCCTGGGCAGGAGACCCAACAGCGCCCCATCTCAACACCTCCTGGAGACCACCACATACGGAGCACCCCGAGGGACCTTCCCCGTCAGCTCTGGGGGATACGGTAACGCCGTCGCCCAGGCAAGACCGCTATCCATGTACAACGCCCACACCGGCATCGCCATGTCCGCCCTGCAGCACCAGCAGCCTACTGCCCCCAACACCCCCGGAGGAACGGCCCCCAAAACCTTCTCTGGTTCTTACTCCCCCATGGAGCTCATGAAGAGAGCCCCCAACATGCCCCCCATGTCACCTGGGGTGGTTCAGAGCCCCCTGCACAGCCCCCAGCTGCTGAGGAAGGGGGTGTCTGATGCAGGGGAGAGCGGTGTGGTCGTCGGAGCGTCGTCCTCCTCCCACCAGATACAGACCCTTAACAACAACAGGACGACAGGACGGAGAACGGGGCCACCTGTCATTGTTTCTACCATGGCTGCCTCGTCTGATACAAGTAACCACGCTCCTCCTCGCTATTCCTCCTCTCCAACTCCTCTCCTGTCATTGTTTCTACCATGGCTGCCTCGTCTGATACAAGTAACCACACTCCTCCTCGCTGTCTCTCCTCTCCAACTCCTCTGACCTCGCTATCTCTCCTCTCCAACTCCTCTGACATCGCAAATCCTCCTCTCCAACTCCTCTGACCTCGCTATCCCTCCTCTCCTCTCCTCCCCAACTCCTCTGACCTCGCTATCCCTCCTCTCCTCTCCTCCCCAACTCCTCTCCTCTCCTCCCCAACTCCTCTCCTCCCCAACTCCTCTCTTCCCCAACTCCTCTCTTCCCCAACTCCTCTCCTCTCCTATCATCTTCAACTCCTCCCCTCTCCAACTCCTCTCCTCTCCTCCCCAACTCCTCTCCTCCCCAACTCCTCTCCTCTCCAACTCCTCTCCTCTCCTCCCCAACTCCTCCCCTCCCAGCTCCTCTCCTCTCCTCCCCAACTCCTCTCCTCTCCTCCCCTCCCAGCTCCTCTCCTCTCCTCTCCTCCCCAACTCCTTTCTTCCACTCCCAGCTCCTCTCCTCTCCTCCCAGCTCCTCTCCTCTCCTTTCCTCCCCTCCCTGACATGATAATCAGCTTTACCTAACAGGTCTGTTTTTAAATGGTGCACTATTTATACAACCAGCAGCAAGGCTGTAGATCCATGTCCTTATAGAGCTCCTGTCTGAGATCCCTGTTCAGATACAACCAGCAGCAACGGCTGTAGATCCATGTCCTTATAGAGCTCCTGTCTGAGATCCCTGTTCAGATACAACCAGCAGCCCTACAGCTGTAGATCCATGTCCTTATAGAGCTCCTGTCTGTCTGAGATCCCTGTTCAGATACAACCAGCAGCCCTACAGCTGTAGATCCATGTCCTTATAGAGCTCCTGTCTGAGATCCCTGTTCAGATACAACCAGCAGCCCTACAGCTGTAGATCCATGTCCTTATAGAGCTCCTGTCTGAGATCCCTGTTCAGATACAACCAGCAGCCCTACAGTGAGGGAAAAAAGTATTTGATCCCCTGCTGATTTTGTACGTTTGCCCACTGACAAAGAAATGATCAGTCTATAATTTTAATGGTTGTTTTACTTGAACAGTGAGAGACTGAATAACAACAACAAAAATCCAGAAAAACACATGTCAAAAATGTTATAAATTGATTTGCATTTTAATGAGGGAAATAAGTATATGACCACTTCTCAATCAGAAAGATTTTTGGCTCCCAGGTGTCTTTTATACAGGTAACGAGCTGCGATTAGGAGCACACTCTTAAAGGTAGTGCTCCTAATCTCAGCTTGTTACCTGTATAAAAGACACCTGTCCACAGAAGCAATCAATTAATCAGATTCCAAACTCTCCACCATGGCCAAGACCAAAGAGCTCTCCAAGGATGTCAGGGACAAGATTGTAGACCTACACAAGGCTGGAATGGGCTACAAGACCATCGCCAAGCAGCTTGGTGAGAAGTTGACAACAGTTGTTGCGATTATTTCACAAATGGAAGAAACACAAAAGAACTGTCAATCTCCCTCGGCCTGGGGCTCCATGCAAGATCTCCCCTCGTGGAGTTTCAATGATCATGAGAACGGTGAGGAATCAGCCCAGAACTACACGTGAGGATCTTGTCAATGATCTCAAGGCAGCTGGGACCATAGTCACCAAGAAAACAATTGGTAACACACTACGCCGTGAAGGACCGAAATCCTGCAGCGCCCGCAAGGTCCTGCTCAAGAAAGCACATATACATGCCCGTCTGAAGTTTGCCATGAACATCTGAATGATTCAGAGGACAACTGGGTGAAAGTGTTGTGGTCAGATGAGACCAAAATGGAGCTCTTTGGCATCAACTCAACTTGCTGTGTTTGGAGGAGGAGGAATGCTGCCTATGACCCCAAGAACACCATCCCCACCGTCAAACTTGGAGGGGGAAACATTATGCTTTGGGGGTGTTTTTCTGCGAAGGGGACAGGACAACTTCACCGGACGATGGACGGTACCATCAAATCTTGGGCACATTAAGGTCCTGGCCTAGCCAGTCTCCAGACCTTAATGCCATAGAAAATCTGTGGAGGGAGCTGAAGGTTCGAGTTGCCAAACGTCATAGAAAATCTGTGGAGGGAGCTGAAGGTTTGAGTTGCCAAACGTCAGCCTCGAAACCTTAATGACTTGGAGAAGATCTGCAAAGAGGAGTGGGACAAAATCCCTCCTGAGATGTGTGCAAACCTGGTGGCCAACTACAAGAAACGTCTGACCTCTGATTGCCAACAAGGGTTTTGCCACCAAGTACTAAGTCATGTTTTGTAGAGGAGTCAAATACTTATTTCCCTCATTAAAATGCTAATCAACTGTTCAAATAAACCTATCATTAAAATTATAGACTGATCATTTCTTTGTCAGTGGGCAAACGTACAAAATCAGCAGAGGATCAAATAGTTTTTTCCCTCGCCGTAACCCTGATTTACACCCTATCCGCAGTGGAGGTTTGAGTTGAAATTCACTCAAGTTGTTTGGGTTTTGTAGTGAGTGACGCGTTGTGTTGCTCGTTGGTTTCTGTAAACTTGGATTGGATAGGTGATGTCATCTCTGAAGTCAGTGTGTGTCAGTTGGGATAGGTGATGTCATATCTGATGTCAGTGTGTGTCAGTTAGGATAGGTGATGTCATATCTGAAGTCAGTGTGTGTCAGTTGGGATAGGTGATGTCATATCTGAAGTCAGTGTGTGTCAGTTAGGATAGGTGATGTCATATCTGAAGTCAGTGTGTGTCAGTTAGGATAGGTGATGTCATATCTGAAGTCAGTGTGTGTCAGTTAGGATAGGTGATGTCATATCTGAAGTCAGTGTGTGTCAGTTGGGATAGGTGATGTCATATCTGAAGTCAGTGTGTGTCAGTTAGGATAGGTGATGTCATATCTGAAGTCAGTGTGTGTCAGTTAGGATAGGTGATGTCATATCTGAAGTCAGTGTGTGTCAGTTAGGATAGGTGATGTCATATCTGAAGTCAGTGTGTGTCAGTTGGATAGGTGATGTCATATCTGAAGTCAGTGTGTCAGTTGGGATAGGTGATGTGTCGTATTTACTTATTAAATATTGAAACTGTTTGCCTTGACTACGTGTTTATCGTTTGATCAGAAGGCTGATTTTCAACATAATCTCATTCATCATTTCAAAAAGTATTTTTGGGCAACAAAGGGCAGACTTTGTTAGGTGCTGACAGAGTCTCTGTCTCCTCTCATCAGGAGATAGTGTGTTTGACAGAGTCTCTGTCCCCTCTCATCAGGAGAGTGTGTTTGACAGGGTCTCTGTCTCCCTTCATCAGGAGATAGTGTGTTTGACAGAGTCTCTGTCTCCTCTCATCAGGAGAGTGTGTTTGACAGGGTCTCTGTCTCCCTTCATCAGGAGATAGTGTGTTTGACAGAGTCTCTGTCCCCTCTCATCAGGAGATAGTGTGTTTGACAGAGTCTCTGTCCCATCTCATCAGGAGATAGTGTGTTTGACAGGGTCTCTGTCTCCCCTCATCAGGAGATAGTGTGTTTGACAGAGTCTCTGTCTCCCCTCATCAGGAGATAGTGTGTTTGACAGAGTCTCTGTCTCCTCTCATCAGGAGAGTGTGTTTGACAGGGTCTCTGTCTCCCCTCATCAGGAGATAGTGTGTTTGACAGAGTCTCTGTCCCACCTCATCAGGATATAGTGTGTTTGACAGTCTCTTAGTGTCCACACACCTGTTACTGGAATTGGATGTGTGGGTGTCACATGGAATCATTTGTAATCTCTAGCTAGCTTCTGTTTTTAGACAGCCTAGATACACACACACACACACACACACACACTCATTTACATAGCTCATAGTTGCGGTGACTAAATGGTCTCGTGGAATTTGACTGCAGTCATGACTCGTGACCGCCGGTGTGGCGGTAATACGGTCACCGTAACAGCCCTGCGCCTGGCACCTACTACCGTACCCTGTTCAAAGGCACTTAAATATTTTGTCTTCCCATTCACCCGCTGAATGGCACACATCTATACTGATTGAAGTGGATTTGTTGGAGAGAGAGACCTGTTGGAGATGGACCTGTGGAGAACTGTTGGAGAGAGACCTGTGGAGAACTGTCTGGACATTTGCATTGTTGTGTACAGTACATGTTTTGGTTGAAGGAGACCGGGGAGCACATTTTTGTGAAAATAACAAGGTGTTCATCACGCTCTCTTTCTCTTTCACTCTCTAACTCGTTCTCTCTGTCTTTCTCTCTAACTCTCTTTCTCTCTCTAACTCTCTCTTTCTCGTTCTCCCTCTCTCTCTCTCTTTAACTCTCTCTCGTTCTCCCTCTCTCTCTCTTAACTCCCTCTCTCTCTCTCGTTCTCCCTCTCTCCCTCTCTCTCTCTTAACTCTCTCTCTCTCTCTCGTTCTCCCTCTCTCTCTCTCTCTCTCTTTCTGAGCAGTTTAGAGGCTCAAGAGATTTCCTTTCTGAGTAAACTTGTGAAGTACAGCCCTCTTAATAAATGTCTCTAGTGGGTTTATGTTTAAACATATTGATGAGAGAGCATCGTATTTCTTCCCCTTCGTACTGTGAACCATTGTAGCGTATACTCTTGCTATAGAAAATTTATTCTTATTTGTCTAGAATCTTGTTATTTTGTATTTTATTTTTTTGTCTATTTATTGTACAGAATTAAGAAAAATATTGTTTTATATTTGTTATTTGGATCCCGAGTGGCGCAGCGGTCTAAGGCACTGCATCTCAGTGCTAGAGGCGTCCCTACAGACACACTGGTTCGAATCCAGGCTGTATCACAACCGGCCGTGATTGGGAATCCCATAGGGCGGCGCACAATTGACCCAGCGTCGTCCGTGTTCGGTCGTCATTATAAATAAGAATTTGTTTTTAACTGACTTACCTAGTGAAATAAAGGTTACATTTAATTTTAATAAACATTTATTTATATATATATCAACCAGAAACCCAAAATCTAGAGCCTCAAAATAGTCCCCCCAAAACATTTATTTTCTGCTAGATAATCTATTTTCTTTTAAAATTATATATCTATCATCTGTTGCCTAAAAATAACTAATTATACAAAACGATTCATTAAACAAAATGATTCATTAATCAAAATGATTCATTAAACAAAATGATTCATTAATCAAAATGATTCATTAAACAAAATGATTCATTAATTCAAAATGATTCATTAATCAAAATGATTCATTAAACAAAATGATCCATTAATTCAAAATGATTCATTAATCAAAATGATTCATTAAACAAAATGATCCATTAATTCAAAATGATTCATTAATCAAAATGATTCATTAAACAAAATGATCCATTAATTCAAAATGATTCATTAATCAAAATGATTCATTAAACAGAATGATTCAGATTCAAAATGGTTTCCTTATTTGTAGCAAAGAAACTAGAAGAAGAAAAACCAGTTTCAAAATAGTGCCGTCAATTCTAGAAGAAGCGCGGTGGGAGGGCCCTGCCCTTAGCCCCGTCTCCTTCTGGCTGTCTGTTGGTTGGCTAAGGCTGTAAGTAGCCTTAATAATGGTATTAAATGGTTGTGCACTGGCTCGTTGGCCGCAGTTCCCTGTCTGCCCGATGTAGAGAGATCGACAGCCACAGTCGTCATTGGCCATGGAGTTGTCTGTCAACGCGGCAGTCCAGAACACAGCGGGTCGGTACAGTATACCGTATAGGGCTAGATCACGTGAAATGAGAACATTAGCCTTTAGCTAAATGACGTGCCTGGGTGGCGCCGTGTGGTGTCATGTGTGTGTGGGGGTGTGCCTGCCTGCGTAGGTGTCTGGTAGATTATCTGTCTAGGTGGATTGGGGTGTGGGGGTGTTGTCCACCCTCGGTACACGTGGCTGAAGATAATCCACACCACAGTATATCTTTAGATGTACTTTAATAAGGATGGGGTTTAGGAAGGGGGGGGGGGCTCTGAGAGGAGGAGGGGTTGACTTTAATAAGGCTGGGGTTTAGGGGGGGCGAGCTCTGAGAGGAGGAGGAATGGAGGAAGGGTTAGGCCTTGGACCCAGGGCAGTGCTGTAAAGGCTCATGGGATATATCTCTGTTGAGGAGTTTATCTGTTAATCTGTGCGGCTTGTTCTAAAGGGTGTGTGTGTGTGTGTGTGTGTGTGTGTGTGTGTGTGTGTGTGTGTGTGTGTGTGTGTGTGTGTGTGTGTGTGCGTGTGCGTGTGCGTGTGCGTGTGTGTGTGTGTGTGTGTGTGTGTGTGTGTGCGTGCGTGTGTGTGTGTGCATTTCATTTGAACTTTCATGCCTGTGTTTTGAAGGACACCCATTGGGATGCCTAATGTGTTCTCTCTCTCTCAATTTAAGGGCTTTAGTTTACGTTGCCAAAGCAGGTGAAATAGATCATAAACAAAAGTGAAATAAACAAATAAAAATGAACAGTAAACACTCCCAGAAGTTCCAAAAGAATAAAGACATTTCAAATGTCATATTATGTCTATATACAGTGTTGCAACAGTATCCAAATAGTTAAATTTAAAAAAATACAAAAATACAAAAATACAAAATAAGCATAAATATGGGTTGTATTTACAATGGTGTTTGTTCTTCACTAGTTGCCCTTTTCTTGTGGCAACAGGTCATAAATCTTGCTGCTGTGATTGGTCACTGTGGTATTTCACCCAGTAGATATGGGAGTTTACCATTATTTTTGGTCATACTGAGATTTACTGTCAGGGCCCAGGTCTGGCAGAATCTGTGCATAAGATCTAGGTGCTGCTGTAGACCCTCCTTGGTTGGTGACAGAAGCACCAGGAGGGAGGGAGGGAGGGAGGGAGGGAGGGAGGGTGTGAGGGAGGGAGGGAGGGAGGGAGGGAGGGAGGGAGGGAAGGAGGGAAGGAAGGAGGGGGAGGAGGGAGGAGGGGGAGGAGGGAGGAGAGGAGGGGGAGGAGGGAGGGGAGGATGGAGGAGGGGAGGAGAGAGGAGGATGGGGGGAGGGAGGAGTGAGGGGAGGAGGGGGAGGAGGGAGGGGGAGGGGAGGATGGAGGAGGGGAGGAGAGAGGGAGGAGAGGAGGGGGAGGAGGGGAGGAGAGAGGAGGGGGAGGGGAGGATGGAGGAGGGGAGGATGGAGGGAGGAGAGGAGGGTGAGGAGGGGAGGAGAGAGGGAGGAGAGGAGGGGGAGGAGGGGAGGAGAGAGGAGGGGGAGGGGAGGATGGAGGAGGGGAGGATGGAGGAGTGGGAGGGGAGGATGGAGGAGGGGAGGAGAGAGGAGGGGGAGGATGGAGGAGGGGAGGAGGGTGAGGAGGGATATGGGAGAAGAGGGGGAGGAACACGTGAGTCCTTTTTAACTGTGCCACAGTGTCTTTTCCTTCCCGAGAGACATCACATCTGGAGCGCACCTGGTAGCCCACCTGGTACCCTACAGCTGGCCCTTCTAGATAGACTGTTACTATGGGGATGACTAGCTAGGTCAATAGATAGACTGTTACTATGGGGATGACTAGCTAGGTGAATAGACTAGCTAGGTGAATAGATAGACTGTTACTATGGGGATGATAGACTGTTACTATGGTGTTACCATGGGGATGACTAGCTAGGTCAATAGATAGACTGTTTACTATGGTGCTACCATGGGGATGACTAGCTAGGTCAATAGATAGACTGTTACTATGGTGTTACCATGGGGATGACTAGCTAGGTCAATAGATAGACTGTTACTATGGTGATGACTAGCTAGGTCAACAGATAGACTGTTACTATGGTGTTACCATGGGGATGACTAGCTAGGTCAATAGATAGACTGTTACTATGGGGATGATAGAGTGTTACTATGGTGTTACCATGGGGATGACTAGCTAGGTCAATAGATAGACTGTTACTATGGTGATGACTAGCTAGGTCAACAGATAGACTGTTACTATGGTGTTACCATGGGGATGACTAGCTAGGTCAATAGATAGACTGTTACTATGGTGTTACCATGGGGATGACTAGCTAGGTCAATAGATAGACTGTTACTATGGTGTTACCATGGGGATGACTAGCTAGGTCAATAGATAGACTGTTACTATGGTGTTACCATGGGGATGACTAGCTAGGTCAATAGATAGACTGTTACTATGGGGATGACTAGCTAGGTCAATAGATAGACTGTTACCATGGGGATGACTAGCTAGGTCAATAGATAGACTGTTACTATAGGGATGTTACCATGGGGATGACTAGCTAGGTCAACAGAGTGTTACTATGGTGTTACCATGGGGATGACTAGCTAGGTCAACAGAGTGTTACTATGGTGTTACCATGGGGATGACTAGCTAGGTCAACAGAGTGTTACTATGGTGTTACTATGGTGTTACTATGGTGTTACCATGTTACCATGGGGATGACTTACTATGTAAATGTGGATTGTTTATTTGGCAATTATTTATTTTGCGCAGCGCCACATTTAAATATCTGCAGCAGAAACACTGACTGCATTTCCGTCCCGCCTGATGCAGGAGGGATGGAGGGAGGAGAGGAAGAGGAAACAATGTGGAGATGGTTGATTCAGGGTTGTTATCTGGCTGCTGAGGGGGCCACGGTGGAGGTGTGTCTCTCCCTGTCTGTAGGTCTGTTTATCTTCCTGCTGAGGGGGCCACGGTGGAGGTGTGTCTCTCCCTGTCTGTAGGTCTGTTTATCTGGCTGCTGAGGGGGCCACGGT
Organism: Oncorhynchus kisutch; assembly: GCF_002021735.2. Taxonomy (NCBI): domain Eukaryota; kingdom Metazoa; phylum Chordata; class Actinopteri; order Salmoniformes; family Salmonidae; genus Oncorhynchus; species Oncorhynchus kisutch. The sequence continues at coordinate 243,876 of NW_022265765.1, read as the reverse complement.
GGAGGTGTGTCTCTCCCTGTCTGTAGGTCTGTTTATCTTCCTGCTGAGGGGGCCACGGTGGAGGTGTGTCTCTCCTGTCTGTAGGTCTGTTTATCTTCCTGCTGAGGGGGCCACGGTGGAGGTGTGTCTCTCCCTGTCTGTAGGTCTGTTTATCTGGTTGCTGAGGGGGCCACGGTGGAGGTGTGTCTCTCCCTGTCTGTAGATCTGTTTATCTTCCTGCTGAGGGGGCCACGGTGGAGGTGTGTCTCTCCCTGTCTGTAGGTCTGTTTATCTGGTTGCTGAGGGGGCCACGGTGGAGGTGTGTCTCTCCCTGTCTGTAGGTCTGTTTATCTGGCTGCTGAGGGGGCCACGGTGGAGGTGTGTCTCTCCCTGTCTGTAGGTCTGTTTATCTTGGCTGCTGTACAACCCAGTACAGCTGGTTCTCTCCTTCCTTCCTTCCTTCCTTCCTTCCTTCCTTCCTTCCTTCCTTCCTTCCTTCCTTCCTTCCTTCCTTCCTTCCTTCCTTCCTTCCTTCCTTCCTTCCTTCCTTCCTTCCTCCTCTCTCTATCTCTCTCTCTCCCTCCTCCCTCCCTCTCTCTCTCTCTCTCTCTTCCTCCTCCCTCCCTATCTACCTAGCCCCATGTACCATTTCTCTCACCCCTCTCCCCCTTCACCCTTCTCACCCTCTCAACACTCTTATCCTCTCACCGGGAATGTCCAAAACACCGCTGACTACTGCCGTCTAATTTTTGAGATTGCAAATCTCTGCGTGAAGCAGGTAGCTACAACAGAGATGGAGAATGACTCCAAGTCCTCTGTAGGTCAGTTAGTAGAACATGGTCCTCTGTAGTTCAGTTAGTAGAACATGGTCCTCTGTAGTTCAGTTAGTAGAACATGGTCCTCTGTAGTTCAGTTAGTAGAACATGGCTCCAGGTCACAGAGACACTAGTAGCTCCAATGCAATCATTTATTCATCAACGTTCAGCAGGAGGAGAACATACTGAATGACAGACTGTTTGTAGCCTGGATGCTCTGTTGCTCTGAATGACAGACTGTTTGTAGCCTGGATGCTCTGTTGCTCTGAATGACAGACTGTTTGTAGCCTGGATGCTCTGTTGCTCTGAATGACAGACTGTTTGTAGCCTGGACTCTGATGCTCTGAATGACAGACTGTTTGTAGCCTGGACTCTGATGCTCTGAATGACAGACTGTTTGTAGCCTGGATGCTCTGTTGCTCTGAATGACAGACTGTTTGTAGCCTGGATGCTCTGTTGCTCTGAATGACAGACTGTTTGTAGCCTGGATGCTCTGTTGCTCTGAATGACAGACTGTTTGTAGCCTGGACTCTGATGCTCTGAATGACAGACTGTTTGTAGCCTGGATGCTCTGTTGCTCTGAATGACAGACTGTTTGTAGCCTGGACTCTGATGGAATGTCTGAAGCCAGTTGTTGTTCACAGAACCTCATTACCTTTACATTAGATGACATTATCAATATACATGTATTGTGTATTCAGTCAGTTCAGGAAGTATAGAGAGAGGTTTTTGTCCTCTAGTAAAGAAACTGTTAAGGTCTGGGTAGAGGAGGAGAGGTTGGGAGAGGAGGAGGAGAGAATGGGAGAGGAGGAGGTGAGGAGGAGGAGAGGAGGAGGGGAGGTGGAGGGGACGAGAGGAGAGGAGAGGATGGGAGAGGAGAGGAGAGGAGGAGGGGAGGAGGAGGAGAGGAGGCGGGGAGGTGGAGGGGACGAGAGGAGAGGAGAGGAGGAGGGGAGAGGAGGGGAGGAGAGGAGAGGAGGAGGAGTGGAGGAGGGGAGGAGGAGGAGAGGAGGAGAGGAGGGGAGAGGAGAGGTGGAGGAGAGGATGGGAGAGGAGGAGGGGAGGAGAGGATGGGAGAGGAGGAGGGGAGGGGAGGGGAGGAGGAGGAGAGGGAGGAGGAGAGGATGGGAGAGGAGGAGGGAGGGGAGGAGGAGGAGAGAGGAGAGGAGGAGAGGATGGGAGAGGAGGAGAGGAGGAGGGGAGGGGAGGAGGAGAGAGGAGGAGGGGGAGAGGAGGAGGGGAGGAGGAGGAGAGGAGAGGAGGAGAGGATGGGAGAGGAGGAGAGGAGGAGGGGAGGTGGAGGGGATGAGAGGAGAGGAGAGGAGAGGAGAGGAGAGGAGAGGAGGAGAGGAGAGGAGAGGAGAGGAGAGGAGAGGAGAGGAGAGGAGAGGAGAGGAGAGGAGAGGAGAGGAGAGGAGAGGAGGAGGAGAGGATGGGAGAGGAGGAGGAGAGGGGAGGAGGAGGAGAGGAGGAGGGGAGGGGAGGAGGAGGAGAGGATGGGAGAGGAGGAGGGGAGGAGGAGAGGAGAGGAGGAGGGGAGGAGGAGGAGAGGAGGCGGGGAGGTGGAGGGGACGAGAGGAGAGGAGAGGAGGAGGGGAGAGGAGGGGAGGAGAGGAGAGGAGGAGGAGTGGAGGAGGGGAGGAGGAGGAGAGGAGGAGAGGAGGGGAGAGGAGGAGGGGAGGAGAGGATGGGAGAGGAGGAGGGGAGGAGAGGATGGGAGAGGAGGAGGGGAGGGGAGGGGAGGAGGAGGAGAGGGAGGAGGAGAGGATGGGAGAGGAGGAGGGGAGGGGAGGAGGAGGAGAGGAGAGGAGGAGAGGATGGGAGAGGAGGAGAGGAGGAGGGGAGGGGAGGAGGAGGAGAGGAGGAGGGGAGAGGAGGAGGGGAGGAGGAGGAGAGGAGAGGAGGAGAGGATGGGAGAGGAGGAGAGGAGGAGGGGAGGTGGAGGGGATGAGAGGAGAGGAGAGGATGGGAGAGGAGAGGAGAGGAGAGGAGAGGAGAGGAGAGGAGAGGAGAGGAGAGGAGAGGAGAGGAGAGGAGAGGAGAGGAGAGGAGAGGAGAGGAGAGGAGAGGAGAGGAGAGGATGGGAGAGGAGGAGGAGAGGGGAGGAGGAGGAGAGGAGGAGGGGAGGGGAGGAGGAGGAGAGGATGGGAGAGGAGGAGAGGAGGAGGGGAGGAGGAGAGGAGAGGAGGAGGAGAGGAGGAGGAGAGGATGGGAGTGGAAGAGAGGGGAGGGGAGAGGTGGGGTGAAGAGAGGAGATGAGATGTATTAGACATATACTGTAAGTGAAACTACACCCCAGATGGTTCAGTAGCCATGAACTGGCACCTGTATTCTCAATGGACACGCCTCCTAGCCTCACCTCTCCTCTCTCTGGTGAAACGGGATCCCCCACCGCTCCACGCCCTTGACAACCAGGACATCCTCGGCAACCGTCCCTCCCTCCTCCTGGAGTCGTATGTGTGTGTCTCCCTGTGCGTCTCCATGTGTTTGTATATAGCCTGACCTCTAAAGCAGGTCATAGGTTGTAGGTGAACAGTCTCTGCTCTACCACTCAGTGTTAAATCCACACACACACACACACACACACACACACACACACACACACACACACACACACACACACACACACACACACACACACACACACACACACACACACATACACTACACACACCACTAGAGCACTACTTTGGACCAGGGCCAATGGGCCCAGCGTATAATGGGCTTACAGTATGACCAGGGCCCATGGGCCCAGCGTATAACGGGCTTACAGTATGACCAGGGCCCATGGGCCCAGTGTATAACGGGCTTACAGTATGACCAGGGCCCATGGACCCAGCGTATAACGGGCTTACAGTATGACCAGGGCTCATGGGCCCAGCGTTTAACGGGCTTACAGTATGACCAGGGCCCATGGGCCCAGCGTATAACGGGCTGACAGTATGACCAGGGCCCATGGGCCCAGCGTACAACGGGCTTACAGTATGACCAGGGCCCATGGGCCCAGCGTATAACGGGCTGACAGTATGACCAGGGCCCATGGGCCCAGCGTACAACGGGCTTACAGTATAATACAGTAGGCCACAGACAGTGTCTCTTTCTACAGCTCCTGTCAGAAGGTTTGTTTGACATCTTGTTTATGTGTGAGTAACATGAGGACATCTGATGAGATGTGTGTTTTACAAATGCACATATTTGAGCGTGTGTGTCAGCGCTCGTGTGTCTCATTGCTTATGAGGAACAGATGTAGCCCTGAGAACCAGAGTCTGTCTCTCCTCTTCCCCCTCCCCCTCTCCCTCCTGTCAGAGAAGACCCGCTGTGCCAATCTGTTTTCAGTACTGTTTATTCACCCTCTTAAAGAACACCAACATGTGAGGACAGATCATTCACATCCTCCTCCTCTCCTCTCCTCGTCTCTCCCTCTCTTCTCTCCCTCTCTTCCCTTCTCTCCTCCTATCGCTCTCTTCTCCTCGTCTCTCCTCTCCTCTCTTCTCCCCTCTCTTCCCTTCTCTCCTTTCTCTCCTCTCCTCTCCTCGTCTCTCCTCTCTTCTCCCTCCTCTCTTCCTCTCGCTCTCCTCTCCTCGTCTCTCCCGCTCTTCTCCGTCCTCTCTTCCCTTCTCTCCTCTCGCTCTCCTCTCCTCGTCTCTCCTCTCTTCTCCCCTCTCTTCCCTTCTATCCTCCTCTCCTCTTCTCTCCCTCTCTTCTCCCCCTCTCTTCCCTTCTCTCCTCCTCTCCTCATCTCTAATCTCTTCTTCCCCTTCTCATCTTCTCTCCTCTCACTTCTCTCCTTGTCTCTCTTATCCCCTCCTCTCCCTCCTCCTCTCCTCTCATCTTCTCTCCTTGTCTCTCTTATCCCCTCCTCTCCCTCCTCCTCTCCTCTCATCTTCTCTCCTTGTCTCTCTTATCCCCTCCTCTCCCTCCTCCTCTCCTCTCATCTTCTCTCCTTGTCTCTCTTATCCCCTCCTCTCCCTCCTCCTCTCCTCTCATCTTCTCTCCTTGTCTCTCTTATCCCCTCCTCTCCCTCCTCCTCTCCTCTCATCTTCTCTCCTTGTCTCTCTTATCCCCTCCTCTCCCTCTTCCTCTCTCTCATCTTCTTTCCTTGTCTCTCTTATCCCCTCCTCTCCCTCTTCCTCTCTCTCATCTTTTCTATTTCCCACCATCACCACTCTTAATGACAGAGACTGATTCAGCATCATGCAATGCTCAGCCCACCTGCAGAACTGCGAGCACTCGGCTCCACATTGCCTGCCAAAGTGGGTTACAATGACAAATGATCAAATATATTCATCGGTGTTAAACATGAAGGGTTTGTGAGACACTAATATGTTGGGTTTACTAAATATTTGTGTGACATCACCTCATATTTAATCATATTATGAGTAAATCCAACAAAAAGGGATCTTACGGGTCTGGGATTCTGGCAGAAATCAAATCAAATCAAATGTATTTATAAAGCCCTTCGTACATCAGCTGATATCTCAAAGTGCTGTACAGAAACCCAGCCTAAAACCCCAAACAGCAAGCAATGCAGGTGTAGAAGCACGGTGGCTAGGAAAAACTCCCTAGAAAGGCCAAAACCTAGGAAGAAACCTAGAGAGGAACCAGGCTCTGAGGAGTGGCCAGTCCTCTTCTGGCTGTGCCGGGTGGAGATTAGAAACCTAGAGAGGAACCAGGCTATGAGGGGTGGCCAGTCCTCTTCTGGCTGTGCCGGGTGGAGATTAGAAACCTAGAGAGGAACCAGGCTATGAGGGGTGGCCAGTCCTCTTCTGGCTGTGCCGGGTGGAGATTAGAAACCTAGAGAGGAACCATGCTATGAGGGGTGGCCAGTCCTCTTCTGGCTGTGCCGGGTGGAGATTAGAAACCTAGAGAGGAACCAGGCTATGAGGAGTGGCCAGTCCTCTTCTGGCTGTGCCGGGTGGAGATTAGAAACCTAGAGAGGAACCAGGCTATGTGGGGTGGCCAGTCCTCTTCTGGCTGTGCCGGGTGGAGATTATAACAGAACATGGCCAAGATGTTCAAATGTTCATAAGTGACCAGCATGGTCCAATAATAATAAGGCAGAACAGTTGAAACTGGAGCAGCAGCACGGCCAGGTGGACTGGGGACAGCAAGGAGTCATCATGTCAGGTAGTCCTGAGGCATGGTCCTAGGGCTCAGGTCCTCCGAGAGAGAGAAAGAAAGAGATAATTAGAGAGAACACACTTAAATTCACACAGGACACCGAATAGGACGGGAGAAGTACTCCAGATATAACAAACTGACCCTAGCCCCCCGACACATAAACTACTGCAGCATAAATACTGGAGGCTGAGACAGGAGGGGTCAGGAGACACTGTGGCCCCATCCGAGGACACCCCCGGACAAGGCCAAACAGGAAGGATATAACCCCACCCACTTTGCCAAAGCACAGCCCCCACACCACTAGAGGGATATCTTCAACCACCAACTTACCATCCTGAGACAAGGCCGAGTATAGCCCACAAAGATCTCCGCCACGGCACAACCCAAGGGGGGGCGCCAACCCAGACAGGAAGATCACATCAGTGACTCAACCCACTCAAGTGACGCACCCCTCCTAGGGACGGTATGAAAGAGCCCCAGTAAGCCAGTGACTAGCCCCTGTAATAGGGTTAGAGGCAGAGAATCCCAGTGGAAAGAGGGGAACCGGTCAGGCAGAGACAGCAAGGGCGGTTCGTTGCTCCAGAGCCTTTCCGTTCACCTTCACACTCCTGGGCCAGACTACACTCAATCATATGACCCACTGAAGAGATGAGTCTTCAGTAAAGACTTAAAGTTTGAGACCGAGTTTGCGTCTCTTACATGGGTAGGCAGACCATTCCATAAAAATGGAGCTCTATAGGAGAAAGCCCTGCCTGCAGCTGTTTGCTTAGAAATTCTAGGGACAATTTGGAGACCTGCGTCTTGTGACCGTAGCGTACGTGTAGGTATGTACGGCAGGACCAAATCAGAGAGATAGGTAGGAGCAAGCCCATGTAATGCTTTGTAGGTTAGCAGTAAAACCTTGAAATCAGCCCTTGCCTTGACAAGAAGCCAGTGTAGGGAGGCTAGCACTGGAGTAATATGATCAAATTTTTTGGTTCTAGTCAGGATTCTAGCAGCCGTATTTAGCACCAACTGAAGTTTATTTAGTGCTTTATCCGGGTAGCCGGAAAGTAGAGCATTGCAGTAGTCTAACCTAGAAGTGACAAAAGCATGGATTAAAGTTTCTGATTTTTGCAATGTTACGTAGATGGAAAAAAGCTGTCCTTGAAATGGTCTTGATATGTTCTTCAAAAGAGAGATCAGGGTCCAGAGTAACGCCGAGGTCCTTCACAGTTTTATTTGAGACGACTGTACAACCATTAAGATTAATTGTCAGATTCAACAGAAGATCTCTTTGTTTCTTGGGACCTAGAACAAGCATCTCTGTTTTGTCCAAGTATAAAAGTAGAAAGTTTGCAGCCATCCACTTCCTTGTCTGAAACACATGCTTTTAGCGAGGGCAATTTTGGGGCTTCACCATGTTTCATTGAAATGTACAGCTGTGTGTCATCCGCATAGCAGTGAGAGTTAACATTATGTTTTCGAATGACATCCCCAAGAGGTAAATATATAGTGAAAACAATAGTGGTCCTAAAACGGAACCTTGAGGAACACCGAAATTTACAGTTGATTTTTACAGTTTTTTAAAATTTTTACAATTTTACAGTTGAGGACAAACCATTCCCAGAGACAAACTGATATCTTTCCGACAGATAAGATCTAAACCAGGCCAGAACTTGTCCGTGTAGACCAATTTGGGTTTCCAATCTCTCCAAAAGAATGTGGTGATTGATGGTATCAAAAGCAGCACTAAGGTCTAGGAGCACGAGGACAGATGCAGAGCCTCGGTCTGATGCCATTAAAAGGTAATTTACCACCTTCACAAGTGCAGTCTCAGTGCTATGATGGGGTCTAAAACCAGACTAAAGCATTTCGTATACATTGTTTGTCTTCAGGAAGGCAGTGAGTTGCTGCGCAACAGCCTTTTCTAAAATTTTTGAGAGGAATGGAAGATTCGATAAAGGCTGATAGTTTTCTATATTTTCTGGGTCAAGGTTTGGCTTTTTCAAGAGAGGCTTTATTACTGCCACTTTTAGTGAGTTTGGTACACATCCGGTGGATAGAGAGCCGTTTATTATGTTCAACATAGGAGGGCCAAGCACAGGAAGCAGCTCTGTCAGTAGAAATGGGAGGGAAGTTCTAGAGTCAAGTTGGATCGAGTCAAGATCGACAGGACAGGATCGACAGGACAGGACAGGATTAACAGGACAGGACAGGATCAACAGGACAGGATCTACAGGACACAACAGGATCAACAGGACAGGATCGACAGGACAGGACAGGATCAACAGGACAGGATCTACAGGACACAACAGGATCAACAGGACAGGATCGACAGGACAGGACAGGATCAACAGGACAGGACAGGATCAACAGGACAGGATTAACAGGACAGGACAGGATCAACAGGACAGGACAGGATCAACAGGACAGGTCCAACAGGACAGGATCAACAGGACAGGACAGGATCAACAGGACAGGATCGACAGGACAGGACAGGATCAACAGGACAGGACAGGATCAACAGGACAGGACAGGATCAAAAAGACAGGACAGGATCAACAGGACAGGACAGGATCAACAGGACAGGATTAACAGGACAGGACAGGATCAACAGGACAGGATTAACAGGACAGGACAGGATCAACAGGACAGGACAGGATCAACAGGACAGGATCGGCAGGACAGGACAGGATCAACAGGACAGGATCGGCAGGACACGACAGTATTGACAGGATCGGCAGGAACGGGCAGTACAGGAATAGTTATAAACTGAGTTTTTGGGAGGGGGTAGAATATGCAGTGTGTGGAGCACCAAAACATAACTATGTGGAGGCCTAATATAGTTGACTTAATATAAACATAATTATGTAGACACCTAATATAGTTGACTTAATATAAACATAATTATGTAGAGGCCTAATATAGTTGACTTAATATAAACATAATTATGTAGAGGCCTAATATAGTTGACTTAATATAAACATAATTATGTGGAGGCCTAATATAAACATAATTATGTAGAGGCCTAATATAAACATAATTATGTGGAGGCCTAATATAAACATAATTATGTGGAGGCCTAATATAAACATAATTATGTAGACGCCTAATATAGTTGACTTAATATAAACATAATTATGTAGAGGCCTAATATAAACATAATTATGTAGACGCCTAATATAGTTGACTTAATATAAACATAATTATGTAGAGGCCTAATATAAACATAATTATGTAGACGCCTAATATAGTTGACTTAATATAAACATAATTATGTAGAGGCCTAATATAGTTGACTTAATAAATTGTCAATAATCAACTGACTGGCTTTCTTGATGTCTATAGTATTCTCTCTGGTATGCAATCTGGTTTCCGCTCAGGTTATGGGATGTCTCACTGCAACCTTAAAGGTCCTCAGTGATGTCACAATCCCCCTTCATTCTAAGCCATGTTGCGCTGCTATTTTTAATGACTTGGCCAAAGCTTTTGATCATTCCATTCTTGTGGGCCGGCTAAGGAGTATTGGTGTCTCTGAGGGGTCTTTGGCCTGGTTTGCTAACTACCTCTCTCAAAGAGTGCAGTATGTAAAGTCAGAATATCTGCTGTCTCAGCCACCAAGGGAGTACCCTAAGGCTCGATCCTAGGCCCCACGCTCTTCTCAATTTACATCAACAACATAGCTCAGGCAGGAGGAAGCTCTCTCATCCATTTATGTGCAAATGTCTTATACTCAGCTGGCCCCTCCCCGGATTTTGTGTTAAACGCTCTACAACAAATCTTTCTTAGTGTCCATCAAGCGTTCTCTGACCTTAACCTTGTTCTGAACACCTCCAAAACAAAGGTCATGTGGTTTGGTAAGAAGAATGACCCTCTTTCCACAGGTGTGATTACTACCTCTGAGGGTTTAGAGCTTGAGGTAGGCACCTCATACCAGTACTTGGGAGTATGGCTAGATGGTACACTGTCCTTCTCTCAGCACATATCAAAGCTGCAGGCTAAAGTTAAATCTAGACTTGGTTTCCTCTATCGTAATCGCTCCTCTTTTAACCCCAGCTGCCAAACAAACCCTGATTCAGGTGACCATCCTACCCATGCTAGATTACGGAGACATCATTTATAGATCGGCAGGTAAGGGTGCTCTTATTCGGCCATCAGATTTGCCACCAATGCTCCTTATAGGACACATCACTGCACTCTATACTCCTCTGTAAACCGGTCATCTCTGTGTACCCATCGCAAGACCCACTGGTTGATGCTTATTTATAAAACCCTCTTAGTCCTCACTCCCCTCTATCTGAGATATCTTCTGCAGCCCTCATCCTCCACACACAACACCCGTTCTGCCAGTCTCTACTGCAGCCCTCATCCTCCACACACAACACCCGATCTGCCAGTCTCTACTACAGCCCTCATCCTCCACAACACCCGTTCTGCCAGTCTCTACTACAGCCCTCATCCTCCACAACACCCGTTCTGCCAGTCTCTACTACAGCCCTCATCCTCCACACACAACACCCGTTCTGCCTGTCTCTACTACAGCCCTCATCCTTCACACACACACACAACACCCGTTCTGCCAGTCTCTACTACAGCCCTCATCCTCCACACACAACACCCGTTCTGCCAGTCTCTACTACAGCCCTCATCCTCCACATACAACACCCGTTCTGCCAGTCTCTACTACAGCCCTCATCCTCCACACACAACACCCATTCTGCCAGTCTCTACTACAGCCCTCATCCTCCACACACAACACCCATTCTGCCAGTCTCTACTACAGCCCTCATCCTCCACACACAACACCCGTTCTGCCAGTCTCTACTACAGCCCTCATCCTCCACACACAACACCCGTTCTGCCAGTCTCTACTACAGCCCTCATCCTCCACACACAACACCCGTTCTGCCAGTCTCTACTACAGCCCTCATCCTCCACATACAACACCCGTTCTGCCAGTCTCTACTGCAGCCCTCATCCTCCACACACAACACCCGTTCTGCCAGTCTCTACTACAGCCCTCATCCTCCACACACAACACCCGTTCTGCCAGTCTCTACTACAGCCCTCATCCTCCACACACAACACCCATTCTGCCAGTCTCTACTACAGCCCTCATCCTCCACACACAACACCCGTTCTGCCAGTCTTTACTACAGCCCTCATCCTCCACACACAACACCCGTTCTGCCAGTCTCTACTACAGCCCTCATCCTCCACATACAACACCCGTTCTGCCAGTCTCTACTACAGCCCTCATCCTCCACACACAACACCCGTTCTGCCAGTCTCTACTACAGCCCTCATCCTCCACATACAACACCCGTTCTGCCAGTCTCTACTACAGCCCTCATCCTCCACACACAACACCCGTTCTGCCAGTCTCTACTACAGCCCTCATCCTCCACACACAACACCCGTTCTGACAGTCTCTTAATTGCTGGTTCCTGTCGCTAGCAGCAGACAGCTGTTTTCTTCCTAGGAGATCATAAAAGGACTAAAGCTTTTGTCTCTGACCTGCTGATCATCAGATCACCAAGCTGCTCGCCGTAGCTCTTTCACTGTGTGGAGTGTGTGAGTGTGTGAGTGTGGAGTGTGGAGTGTGTGAGTGTGGAGTGTGTAGTGTGCCTGCGGAGTGTGTGAGTGTGGAGTGTGTGAGTGTGGAGTGTGTGAGTGTGGAGTGTGTGAGTGTGGAGTGTGGGAGTGTAGAGTGTGTCAGTGTGTGAGTGTGTGAGGAGTGTGTGAGTGTGGAGTGTGTGAGTGTGGAGTGTGTGAGGGTGTGAGTGTGTGAGTGTGGAGTGTAGAGTGTGTGAGTGTGGAGTGTGGAGTGTGTAGTGTGCCTGCGGAGTGTGTGAGTGTGTGAGTGTGGAGTGTGTGAGTGTGGAGTGTGTGAGTGTGGAGTGTGGGAGTGTAGAGTGTGTCAGTGTGTGAGTGTGTGAGGAGTGTGTGAGTGTGGAGTGTGTGAGTGTGGAGTGTGTGAGGGTGTGAGTGTGTGAGTGTGGAGTGTAGAGTGTGTGAGTGTGGAGTGTGGAGTGTGTAGTGTGCCTGCGGAGTGTGTGAGTGTGGAGTGTGTGAGTGTGGAGTGTGTGAGTGTGGAGTGTGTGAGTGTGTGAGTGTGGAGTTTGTGAGTGTGGAGTGTGTGAGTGCGGAGTGTGTGAGTGTGGAGTGTGTGAGTGTGGAGTGTGTGAGTGCGGAGTGTGTGAGTGTGGAGTGTGTGAGTGCGGAGTGTGTGAGTGTGTGAGTGTGGAGTGTGTGGAGTGTGTGAGTGTGGAGTGTGGAGTGTGTGAGTGTGGAGTGTGTGAGTGTGGAGTGTGTGAGTGTGGAGTGTGTGAGTGTGGAGTGTGTGAGTGTGGTGTGTGTCTGTGGAGTGTGTCTGTGGTGTGTGTCTGTGGTGTGTGTCTGGGATTAACTGACAGACAGACAAACAGACAGACAGACAGAAAGGAATATTACCGACACAGACAGACAGACAGACAGACAGACAGACAGACAGACAGACAGACAGACAGACAGACAGACAGACAGACAGACAGACAGACAGACAGACAGACAGACAGACAGACAGGAGTATTACCGACAGACAGACAGACAGACAGACAGACAGACAGACAGACAGACAGACAGACAGACAGACAGACAGACAGACAGACAGGCAGGCAGGCAGACAGACAGACAGACAGACAGACAGAGAGAGAGAGACAGACAGACAGACAGACAGACAGACAGACAGACAGACAGACAGACAGACAGACAGACAGACAGACAGACAGACAGACAGGCATGCAGGCAGACAGACAGGAGTATTACCTACAGACAGGACAGACAGACAGAGAGAGAGAGACAGACAGACAGACAGGAGTATTACCTACAGACAGACAGACAGACAGACAGGAGTATTACCTACAGACAGACAGACAGACAGACAGACAGACAGACAGACAGACAGACAGACAGACAGACAGACAGACAGACAGACAGACAGACAGACAGACAGACAGACAGACAGACAGACAGACAGGAGTATTACCTACAGACAGACAGACAGACAGACAGACAGACAGACAGACAGACAGACAGACAGACAGACAGACAGACAGACAGACAGACAGACAGACAGACAGACAGACAGACAGACAGACAGACAGGAGTATTACCTACAGACAGACAGACAGAGAGAGAGAGAGAGAGACAGACAGACAACACTCTAACAGGGGAGGGGGAGACGAGATGAGGAGGAGGAGAAGGAGAGGAAGAGGGCGATACTCTAGCAGGGGGAGGGTGAGGACAAGAGGAGGAGGAGGAGAAGAGGAAGAGGGCGATACTCCCCTGGAGAAAGTCTTCCTCTGTTTTTCTCTCCTTTATTGGCAGCTCTGTGTAGTTATTGAGCAGAAGAAATGTGGAGGCAACATTTTCCAGGCAAGGAGCACGCTTTCCTGTTCTCTCTTCTGGATAGCTGATAAAATGTGGCATGTGGGAGGGAAGTAGAGAGAGAAGGGGGGGTTGAGGAGGAGGGGGAAGGAGGAGGTGGAGGGAGGGAGTGGAGAAGGTGGGTGAGGAGGAGGTGGAGGGGGTTGGGGGGGGGGGAAGGAGGAGGTGTTGGAGGGGGGAGAAGGGGAGGGGGTTTGAGAGGGGGGAAAGAGGAGGAGGAGGTGGAGGAGGTGGAGGGAGAGAGAGAGAGAGAAGGGGGGGTGAGGAGGGGTTGGAGGAGGAGGAGATGGAGGGGGGGGGGGGGGGAGGTGGAGGGGGTTGGAGGGGGGGGGGGGGAGGTGGAGGGGGTTGGAGGGGGGGGGGGTGGAGGGGGGAAGGAGGCGGAGGAGGTGGGGACAGAGGACGTGGAGGGAGGGTGAGAGAGAAGGGGGAGGGAGGGTGAGAGAGAAGGGGGAGGGAAGGGGTGATGATCTCAGGGTTTTCTGCATGACTGGGTAGTCTGACAATGTGGTTGTTTAAACACACTGCTGCTCTGCTGTTTGATCCATTTATCTTGTTTATCTCTGGTGTTACTGAGCCTGTCTATAGAAACACTCAGGACTACTACAGACAGACGGACGGACGGACGGACGGACAGACAGACAGACTACCCCCTACCCTCTCCTTACACCCCAGTTTGAAGTAAACTAATCAGATCTATAGGGGAGTTTGATGTAAACTAATCAGATCTATAGGGGAGTTTGAAGTAAACTCATCTGAGATCTATAGGGGAGTTTGAAGTAAACTAATTCAGATCTATAGGGGTGTTTGATGTAAACTAATCAGATCTATAGGGGAGTTTGATGTAAACTAATCAGATCTATAGGGGAGGTTTGATGTAAACTAATCTGCCTGGTGTGCTGTTGAAAACAATGTTTACACGGAGGTCTCCTGTTGTGTCATTATTAATGTGTGAGGCTCAGAGGCAGCCAGAGGGAGTGCAGTGTGAACAGGTTTATACAGTGCATTCAGAAAATATTCAGACCCCTTGACTTTTTCCACATTTTGTTACCTTACGGCCTTATTCTAAAATTTAGTAAATTATGTTTTTTTCCTCATCAATCTACACACAATACCCCAGGATGACATCACAATACCCCAGGATGACATCACAATACCCCAGGATGACATCACAATACCCCAGGATGACATCACAATACCCCAGGATGACATCACAATACCCCAGGATGGCATGACAATACCCCAGGATGACATCACAATACCCCAGGATGACATCACAATACCCCAGGATGGCATCACAATACCCCAGGATGGCATCACAATACCCCAGGATGGCATCACAATACCCCAGGATGGCATCACAATACCCCAGGATGGCATCACAATACCCCAGGATGACATCACAATACCCCAGGATGGCATGACAATACCCCAGGATGACATCACAATACCCCAGGATGACATCACAATACCCCAGGATGACATCACAATACCCAGGATGACATCACAATACCCCAGGATGGCATGACAATACCCCAGGATGACATCACAATACCCCAGGATGACATCACAATACCCCAGGATGACATCACAATACCCCAGGATGGCATGACAATACCCCAGGATGACATCACAATACCCCAGGATGACATCACAATACCCCAGGATGACATCACAATACCCCAGGATGACATCACAATACCCCAGGATGACATCACAATACCCCAGGATGACATCACCATACCCCAGGAGGGCCATGACAATACCCCAGGATGACATCACAATACCCCAGGATGGACATACAATACCCCAGGATTGACATCACAATACCCCAGGATGACATCACAATACCCCAGGATGACATCACAATACCCCAGGATGACATCACAATACCCCAGGATGACATCACAATACCCCAGGATGACATCACAATACCCCAGGATGACATCACAATACCCCAGGATGACATCACAATACCCCAGGATGACATCACAATACCCCAGGATGACATCACAATACCCCAGGATGACATCACAATACCCCAGGATGGACATCACAATACCCCAGGATGACATCACAATACCCAGGATGGACATCACAATACCCCAGGATGACATCACAATACCCCAGGATGACATCACAATACCCCAGGATGACATCACAATACCCCAGGATGGCATCACAATACCCCAGGATGACATCACAATACCCCAGGATGACATCACAATACCCCAGGGATGGCATCACAATACCCCAGGATGACATCACAATCCCCAGGATGACATCACAATAACCCCAGGATGACATCACAATACCCCAGGATGACATCACAATACCCCAGGATGACATCACAATACCCAGGATGGCATGACAATACCCCAGGATGACATCACAATACCCCAGGATGACATCACAATACCCCAGGGATGGACATCACAATACCCCAGGATGGCATCACAATTACCCCAGGATGACATCACAATACCCCAGGATGACATCACAATACCCCAGGATGACATCACAATACCCAGGATGGCATGACAATACCCCAGGATGACATCACAATACCCAGGATGACATCACAATACCCCAGGATGACATCACAATACCCCAGGATTGACATCACAATACCCCAGGATGACATCACAATACCCCAGGATGACATCACAATACCCCAGGATGACATCACAATACCCCATAATGACATCACAATACCCCAAACTAATCAGATCTATAGGGGAGTTTGATGTAAACTAATCAGATCTATAGGGGAGTTTGAATACCCCAGGGCCGTGTTCAGTATGAAAACGCTCCCGAACGTTGCAGAATATAGAAATACCACAAATAGAAACCGACGTGATTCCTTATTCTACATGTCAGCGATGCATGTTTGTTCTACGTAGCATATTTCTATCTGAACGTTCCAAAATGTTCCGTCCTGCTGAACACAGCCCGGGCAATACCTTCCTTACAGACCCCTCTGTTCCGTCCTGCTGAACACAGCCCGATACCTTCCTTACAGACCGCTCTGTTCCGTCCTGCTGAACACAGCCCGATACCTTCCTTACAGACCCCTCTGTTCCGTCCTGCTGAAGACAGCCCGATACCTTCCTTACAGACCCCTCTGTTCCGTCCTGCTGAACACAGCCCGATACCTTCCTTACAGACCCCTCTGTTCCGTCCTGCTGAACAGAGCCCAATACCTTCCTTACAGACCCCTCTGTTCCGTCCTGCTGAACACAGCCCTATACCTTCCTTACAGACCCCTCTGTTCCGTCCTGCTGAACACAGCCCGGTACCTTCCTTACAGACCCCTCTGTTCCGTCCTGCTGAACACAGCCCGGGCAATACCTTCCTTACAGACCCCTCTGTTCCGTCCTGCTGAACACAGCCCAGGCAATACCTTCCTTACAGACCCCTCTGTTCCGTCCTGCTGAACACAGCCCGGGCAATACCTTCCTTACAGACCCCTCTGTTCCGTCCTGCTGAACACAGCCCGATACCTTCCTTACAGACCCCTCTGTTCCGTCCTGCTGAACACAGCCCGATACCTTCCTTACAGACCCCTCTGCTCCGTCCTGCTGAACACAGCCCGATACCTTCCTTACAGACCCCTCTGTTCCGTCCTGCTGAACAGAGCCCTATACCTTCCTTACAGACCCCTCTGTTCCGTCCTGCTGAACACAGCCCGGTACCTTCCTTACAGACCCCTCTGTTCCGTCCTGCTGAACAGAGCCCGATACCTTCCTTACAGACCCCTCTGTTCCGTTCTGCTGAACACAGCCCGATACCTTCCTTACAGACCCCTCTGTTCCGTCCTGCTGAACACAGCCCGATACCTTCCTTACAGACCCCTCTGTTCCGTCGTGCTGAACACAGCCCGATACCTTCCTTACAGACCCCTCTGTTCCGTCCTGCTGAACACAGCCCGGTACCTTCCTTACAGACCCCTCTGTTCCGTCCTGCTGAACACAGCCCGATACCTTCCTTACAGACCCCTCTGTTCCGTCCTGCTGAACACAGCCCGGTACCTTCCTTACAGACCCCTCTGTTCCGTCCTGCTGAACACAGCCCGGGCAATACCTTCCTTACAGACCCCTCTGTTCCGTCCTGCTGAACACAGCCCGATACCTTCCTTACAGACCCTCTTTTCCGTCCTGCTGAACACAGCCCGATACCTTCCTTACAGACCCCTCTGTTCCGTCCTGCTGAACACAGCCCGATACCTTCCTTACAGACCCCTCTGTTACGTCCTGCTGAACACAGCCCGATACCTTCCTTACAGACCCCTCTGTTCCGTCCTGCTGAACACAGCCCGATACCTTCCTTACAGACCCCTCTGTTCCGTCCTGCTGAACACAGCCCGATACCTTCCTTACAGACCCCTCTGTTCCGTCCTGCTGAACACAGCCCGATACCTTCCTTACAGACCCCTCTGTTCCGTCCTGCTGAACACAGCCCGATACCTTCCTTACAGACCCCTCTGTTCCGTCCTGCTGAACACAGCCCGATACCTTCCTTACAGACCCCTATGTTCCGTCCTGCTGAACACAGCCCGATACCTTCCTTACAGACCCCTCTGTTCCGTCCTGCTGAACACAGCCCGATACCTTCCTTACAGACCCCTCTGTTCCGTCCTGCTGAACACAGCCCTATACCTTCCTTACAGACTCCTCTGTTCCGTCCTGCTGAACACAGCCCGGTACCTTCCTTACAGACCCCTCTGTTCCGTCCTGCTGAACACAGCCCGATACCTTCCTTACAGACCCCTCTGTTCCGTCCTGCTGAACACAGCCCGATACCTTCCTTACAGACCCCTCTGTTCCGTCCTGCTGAACACAGCCCGATACCTTCCTTACAGACCCCTCTGTTCTGTCCTGCTGAACACAGCCCGATACCTTCCTTACAGACCCCTCTGTTCCGTCCTGCTGAACACAGCCCGATACCTTCCTTACAGACCCCTCTGTTCCGTTCTGCTGAACACAGCCCGATACCTTCCTTACAGACCCCTCTGTTCCGTCCTGCTGAACACAGCCCGATACCTTCCTTACAGACCCCTCTGTTCCGTCCTGCTGAACACAGCCCGATACCTTCCTTACAGACCCCTCTGTTCCGTCCTGCTGAACACAGCCCGATACCTTCCTTACAGACCCCTCTGTTCCGTCCTGCTGAACACAGCCCGATACCTTCCTTACAGACCCCTCTGTTCCGTCCTGCTGAACACAGCCCGATACCTTCCTTACAGACCCCTCTGTTCCGTCCTGCTGAACACAGCCCGGTACCTTCCTTACAGACCCCTCTGTTCCGTCCTGCTGAACACAGCCCGGTACCTTCCTTACAGACCCCTCTGTTCCGTCCTGCTGAACACAGCCCGATACCTTCCTTACAGACCCCTCTGTTCCGTCCTGCTGAACACAGCCCGATACCTTCCTTACAGACCCCTCTGTTCCGTCCTGCTGAACACAGCCCGATACCTTCCTTACAGACCCCTCTGTTCCGTCCTGCTGAACACAGCCCAGGCAATACCTTCCTTACAGACCCCTCTGTTCCGTCCTGCTGAACACAGCCCGATACCTTCCTTACAGACCCCTCTGTTCCGTCCTGCTGAACACAGCCCGATACCTTCCTTACAGACCCCTCTGTTCCGTCCTGCTGAACACAGCCCGATACCTTCCTTACAGACCCCTCTGTTCCGTCCTGCTGAACACAGCCCGATACCTTCCTTACAGACCCCTCTGTTCCGTCCTGCTGAACACAGCCCGATACCTTCCTTACAGACCCCTCTGTTCCGTCCTGCTGAACACAGCCCGATACCTTCCTTACAGACCCCTCTGTTCCGTCCTGCTGAACACAGCCCGGTACCTTCCTTACAGACCCCTCTGTTCCGTCCTGCTGAACACAGCCGATACCTTCCTTACAGACCCCTCTGTTCCGTCCTGCTGAACACAGCCCGATACCTTCCTTACAGACCCCTCTGTTCCGTCCTGCTGAACACAGCCCGATACCTTCCTTACAGACCCCTCTGTTCCGTCCTGCTGAACACAGCCCGATACCTTCCTTACAGACCCCTCTGTTCCGTCCTGCTGAACACAGCCCGATACCTTCCTTACAGACCCCTCTGTTCCGTCCTGCTGAACACAGCCCAGGCAATACCTTCCTTACAGACCCACAGTCTGTGTCACCTGAGTCACATTGTCATTCTATGTGTGAAGGAAATATCCTTTTTTTCTTCTGTTGAAAAGAAAGGTTGTTCAGGCCGGAGTGGGTTTCCTCACTTAACTCCCGGCACAGATGTTGCCTGCCTGCCGCTGAAAACAAAGAGCATTTAGAACCCCGGCCAAGCCCGTTAAATGATCACCATGACAACAGAAGGCCGAAATGGAATGAACAGAGAGAGAGAGACAGTGGGAGAGAGAGAGAGAGAGAGAGAGAGAGACAGTGGGAGAGAGGGAGAGAGAGAGAGAGACAGTGGGAGAGAGAGAGAGATATAGAGCATAGCCTTGCTATTGAGAAAGGTGGACCTAGGCGGACCTGGCTCTCAAGAGAAGACAGGCTATGTGCTCACTGCCCACAAAATGAGTTGGAAACTGAGCTGCACTTCCTAACCTCCTGCCTAATGTATGACCATATTAGAGAGACATATTTCCCTCAGATTACACAGATCCACAAAGAATTTGAAAACAAATCCCATTTTGATAAACTCCCATATCTACTGGGTGAAATTCCACAGTGTGCCATCACAGCAGCAAGATGTGTGACCTGTTGCCACGAGAAAAGGGCAACCAGTGAAGAACAAACACCATTGTAAATACAACCCATATTTATGCTTATTTATTTATTTTTGTTTATTATCTATTTCACTTGCTTTGGCAATGTTAACACATGTTTCCCATGCCAATAAAACCCCTTGAGAGAGAGAAAGAGAGAGAGAGAGAGAGAGAGAGAGAGAGAGAGAGAGAGAGAGAGAGAGAGAGAGAGAGAGAGAGAGAGATGGAGGGAGAGAGAGAGAGAGAGAGAGAGAGAGAGAGAGAGAGAGAGAGAGAGAGAGAGAGAGAGAGAGAGAGAGAGAGAGAGAGAGAGAGAGAGAGAGGTTCCTGTAAATCAAACTGTGGATGCTAATCCAGAGTTGTCAGAGCATTGATTTATCCAGCTGTGTTGTTAGCTCAGCCTTGCTACTGCCACCTTCTACAACCTCATCAGCCAACACGCGCGCACACACACACACACGTGAAATCACTGATTCCAGGCTGAATATTAAAAGCTGATTGCTTGATCAGATCTTGGAGCGCCTCATGATCGGCAGGCCAAGAGTTGTTGACAGAAGTTGTTCAGTCATATGTTCACCTCCAGTAGTATCCAATACACTGTCTGTCTCCTCTCCTCCTCTCCTCCTCTCCTCTTTTCCTTCACCTCTGTAGGGATGTCAATGAGTCAAAACGAGACACTGACTGACTGTATCAGAACCTGTGAATGGGCTGCCTCACGTTTGGTTCTGGTTTGGGTTATGTTCCTGTATTGGAAGTGAACAAGTGTCTTGTAGATGGGATCCTGGTTTTGGTTTCTCACCCCTCCTCTCTTCCTCTGTCCCCTGTCGGTGTTCTCTCCAGGTATCCGGCTAGATGGGATCCTGGTTTCGGTTTCTCACCCCTCCTCTCTTCCTCTGTCCCCTGTCGGTGTTCTCTCCAGGTATCCGGCCCCAGATCATGAACGGGCCGATGCACCCTCGCCCCTTAGTGGCCCTGCTGGACGGGCGTGACTGCACCGTGGAGATGCCCATCCTAAAAGACCTGGCCACCGTCGCCTTCTGTGACGCACAGTCCACACAGGAGATACACGAGAAGGTGGCGTAACTAACACACACACACACACACACAGTCCACACAGGAGATACACGAGAAGGTGGAGTAACTAACACACACACACACACACACACTCTTTCACACCCTTGCTGAAGAGCAGATGGACAGCAGCCCCACACTCCATTTTCTTTCTTTCTTCCCCCTCCTCTCCTCCCCCTCTCCTCTCCTCTCCTCTCCGCTCATCTCATCTCCTCCCCTTCACCCTTGTCTCCTCCCATCTCATCTCCTTTCCTCCCCTCCTCTCCCTCTCCACTTCTCTCCTCTCCTCCTGTCCCCCCTCCTCCCCTCCTCTCCACCCTCTCCTCTCCTCTCCTCTCTCCTCCTCTCTTCTCTTCTCCTCTCCTCTCCTCTCCTCTCCTCTCCTCTCCTCTCCTCTCCTCTCCTCTCCTCTCCTCTCCTCTCCTCTCCTCTCCTCTCCTCTCCTCTCCTCTCCTCTCCTCTCCTCTCCTCTCCTCTCCTCTCCTCTCCTCTTCTATCCTCTCCTCTTCTATCCTCTCCCCTCCTCTCTTCTCCTTCCCTCTCTCCTCTCCTCTCCTCTCCTCTCCTCTCCTCTCCTCTCCTCTCCTCTCCTCTCCTCTCCTCTCCTCTCCTCTCCTCTCCTCTCCTCTCCTCTCCTCTCCTCTCCTCTCCTCTCCTCTCCTCTCCTCTCCTCTCCTCTCTCCTCCTCTCCTCTCCTCTCCTCTCCTCTCCTCTCCTCTCCTCTCCTCTCCTCTCCTCTCCTCTCCTCTCCTCTCCTCTCTTCCCTCTCTCTTCTCCTCTCCTCTCTCCTGGTGCTAACATGTGAAACTTCACTGTTGTCTTTTATGGTCTTCTCAGCCAGTTACAGTAGTGTTCTCATGACGATGTGATGTCACTTGGTGCAGGGTGATGGTACCTACTATTTCACTTCCATTATTCTGAGAGAGAGGCTTCTCTTGTTTCTCAATATACACCACATGACCAAAAGTATGTGGACACCTGCTCGTCGAATATCTCATTCTAAAATCATGGGCATTAATATGGAGTTGGTCCCCCCCTTTGCTGCTATAACAGCCTCCACTCTTCTGGGAAGGCTTTCCACTAGATGTTGGAACATTGCTGCTATAACAGCCTCCACTCTTCTGGGAAGGCTTTCCACTAGATGTTGGAACATTGCTGCTATAACAGCCTCCACTCTGCTGGGAAGGCTTTCCACTAGATGTTGGAACATTGCTGCTATAACAGCCTCCACTCTTCTGGGAAGGCTTTCCACTAGATGTTGGAACATTGCTGCTATAACAGCCTCCAGTCTTCTGGGAAGGCTTTCCACTAGATGTTGGAACATTGCTGCTATAACAGCCTCCAGTCTTCTGGGAAGGCTTTCCACTAGATGTAGGAACATTGCTGCTATAACAGCCTCCACTCTTCTGGGAAGGCTTTTCACTAGATGTAGGAACA
>NW_022265765.1:206276-216276 GCF_002021735.2 Oncorhynchus kisutch | reverse complement strand
GTCAGGAAGTGTCCTAACTGTGTAACTACGGCCCTGTGAGGAAGTGTCCTAACTATGTAGCTACGGCCCTGTGAGGAAGTGTCCTAACTGTGTAACTACGACCCTGTGAGGAAGTATCCTAATTGTGTAACTACGGCCCTGTGAGGAAGTGTCCTAACTGTGTAGCTACGACCCTGTGAGGTTGTGTCCTAACTGTGGAACTACGACCCTGTGAGGAAGTGTCCAACCGTGTAGCTACGACCCTGTGAGGAAGTGTCCTAACTGTGTAGCTACGACCCTGTGAGGAAGTGTCCTAACTGTGTAACTACGACCCTGTGAGGAAGTGTCCTAACTGTGTAGCTACGACCCTGTGAGGAAGTGTCCTAACTGTGTAACTACGGGCCTGTGAGGAAGTGTCCTAACTGTGTAACTACGGCCCTGTGAGGAAGTGTCCTAACTGTGTAACTACGGCCCTGTGAGGAAGTGTCCTAACTGTGTAGCTACGACCCTATGAGGAAGTGTCCTAACTGTGTAACTACGGCCCTGTGAGGAAGTGTCCTAACTGTGTAACTACGGCCCTGTGAGGAAGTGTCCTAACTGTGTAGCTACGGCCCTGTGAGGAAGTGTCCTAACTGTGTAGCTACGACCCTGTGAGGAAGTGTCCTAACTGTTTGTGTGACAGTGTTGTGTATGTCCTCCTGACCATGTCTGTTTGTCTCTCCAGGTGTTGAACGAGGCGGTAGAGGCCATCTTGACCATTTGTCTCTCCAGGTGTTGAACGAGGCAGTAGAGGCCACCTTGACCATGTCTGTTTGTCTCTCCAGGTGTTGAACGAGGCAGGAGAGGCCATCTTGACCATTTGTCTCTCCAGGTGTTGAACGAGGCGGTAGAAGCCATCTTGACCATGTTCGTTTGTCTCTCCAGGTGTTGAACGAGACAGTAGAGGCCATCTTGACCATGTTCGTTTGTCTCTCCAGGTGTTGAAAGAGGCGGTAGAGGCCATCTTGACTATTTGTCTCTCCAGGTGTTGAACGAGGCGGTAGAAGCCATCTTGACCATGTCTGTTTGTCTCTCCAGGTGTTGAACGAGGCAGTAGAGGCCATCTTGACTATTTGTCTCTCCAGGTGTTGAATGAGGCGGTAGAGGCCATCTTGACCATGTCTGTTTGTCTCTCCAGGTGTTGAACGAGGTAGTAGAGGCCATCTTGACCATTTGTCTCTCCAGGTGTTGAACGAGGCGGTAGAAGCCATCTTGACCATGTTCGTTTGTCTCTCCAGGTGTTGAACGAGGCGGTAGAGGCCATCTTGACCATGCCTGTTTGTGTCTCCAGGTGTTGAACGAGGCAGTAGAGGCCATCTTGACCATTTGTCTCTCCAGGTATTGAACGAGGCGGTAGAGGCCATCTTGACCATGTCTGTTTGTCTCTCCAGGTGTTGAACGAGGCAGTAGAGGCCATCTTGACTATTTGTCTCTCCAGCTGTTGAATGAGGCGGTAGAGGCCATCTTGACCATGTCTGTTTGTCTCTCCAGGTGTTGAACGAGGCAGTAGAGGCCATCTTGACCATTTGTCTCTCCAGGTGTTGAACGAGGCGGTAGAGGCCATCTTGACCATGTTCGTTTGTCTCTCCAGGTGTTGAACGAGGCAGTAGAGGCCATCTTGACCATTTGTCTCTCCAGGTGTTGAACGAGACAGTAGAGGCCATCTTGACCGTGTCTGTTTGTCTCTCCAGGTGTTGAACGAGGCGGTAGAGGCCATCTTGACCATTTGTCTCTCCAGGTGTTGAACGAGGCAGGAGAGGCCATCTTGACCATTTGTCTCTCTAGGTGTTGAAAGAGGCGGTAGAGGCCATCTTGACCATTTGTCTCTCCAGGTGTTGAACGAGGCGGTAGAGGCCATCTTGACCATGTCTGTTTGTCTCTCCAGGTGTTGAACGAGGCAGGAGAGGCCATCTTGACCATTTGTCTCTCCAGGTGTTGAACGAGGCGGTAGAAGCCATCTTGACCATGTTCGTTTGTCTCTCCAGGTGTTGAACGAGGCAGTAGAGGCCATCTTGACCATGTTCGTTTGTCTCTCCAGGTGTTGAAAGAGGCGGTAGAGGCCATCTTGACCATTTGTCTCTCCAGGTGTTGAACGAGGCGGTAGAAGCCATCTTGACCATGTTCGTTTGTCTCTCCAGGTGTTGAACGAGGCGGTAGAGGCCATCTTGACCATGTCTGTTTGTCTCTCCAGGTGTTGAACGAGGCAGTAGAGGCCATCTTGACCATTTCTCTCTCCAGGTGTTGAACGAGGCGGTAGAAGCCATCTTGACCATGTTCGTTTGACCCTCCAGGTGTTGAACGAGGCAGTAGAGGCCATCTTGACTATTTGTCTCTCCAGGTGTTGAATGAGGCGGTAGAGGCCATCTTGACCATGCCTGTTTGTCTCTCCAGGTGTTGAACGAGGCAGGAGAGGCCATCTTGACCATTTGTCTCTCCAGGTGTTGAACGAGGCGGTAGAGGCCATCTTGACCATGTCTGTTTGTCTCTCCAGGTGTTGAACGAGGCAGTAGAGGCCATCTTGACTATTTGTCTCTCCAGGTGTTGAATGAGGCGGTAGAGGCCATCTTGACCATGTCTGTTTGTCTCTCCAGGTGTTGAACGAGGCGGTAGAGGCCATCTTGACTATTTGTCTCTCCAGGTGTTGAATGAGGCGGTAGAGGCCATCTTGACCATGTCTGTTTGTCTCTCCAGGTGTTGAACGAGGCGGTAGAGGCCATCTTGACCATTTGTCTCTCCAGGTGTTGAACGAGGCAGGAGAGGCCATCTTGACCATTTGTCTCTCTAGGTGTTGAAAGAGGCGGTAGAGGCCATCTTGACCATTTGTCTCTCCAGGTGTTGAACGAGGCGGTAGAGGCCATCTTGACCATGTCTGTTTGTCTCTCCAGGTGTTGAACGAGGCAGGAGAGGCCATCTTGACCATTTGTCTCTCCAGGTGTTGAACGAGGCGGTAGAAGCCATCTTGACCATGTTCGTTTGTCTCTCCAGGTGTTGAACGAGGCAGTAGAGGCCATCTTGACCATGTTCGTTTGTCTCTCCAGGTGTTGAAAGAGGCGGTAGAGGCCATCTTGACCATTTGTCTCTCCAGGTGTTGAACGAGGCGGTAGAAGCCATCTTGACCATGTTCGTTTGTGTCTCCAGGTGTTGAACGAGGCAGTAGAGGCCATCTTGACTATTTGTCTCTCCAGGTGTTGAATGAGGCGGTAGAGGCCATCTTGACCATGCCTGTTTGTCTCTCCAGGTGTTGAACGAGGCAGTAGAGGCCATCTTGACCATTTGTCTCTCCAGGTGTTGAACGAGGCGGTAGAAGCCATCTTGACCATGTTCGTTTGTCTCTCCAGGTGTTGAACGAGGCAGTAGAGGCCATCTTGACTATTTGTCTTTCCAGGTGTTGAATGAGGCGGTAGAGGCCATCTTGACCATGCCTGTTTGTCTCTCCAGGTGTTGAACGAGGCAGTAGAGGCCATCTTGACCATTTGTCTCCCCAGGTGTTGAACGAGGCGGTAGAGGCCATCTTGACCATGTCTGTTTGTCTCTCCAGGTGTTGAACGAGACAGTAGAGGCCATCTTGACTATTTGTCTCTCCAGGTGTTGAATGAGGCGGTAGAGGCCATCTTGACCATGTCTGTTTGTCTCTCCAGGTGTTGAACGAGGCAGTAGAGGCCATCTTGACCATTTGTCTCTCCAGGTGTTGAATGAGGCGGTAGAGGCCATCTTGACCATGTTCGTTTGTCTCTCCAGGTGTTGAACAAGGCAGTAGAGGCCATCTTGACCATTTGTCTCTCCAGGTGTTGAACGAGACAGTAGAGGCCATCTTGACCATGTCTGTTTGTCTCTCCAGGTGTTGAACGAGGCGGTAGAGGCCATCTTGACCATTTGTCTCTCCAGGTGTTGAACGAGGCAGGAGAGGCCATCTTGACCATTTGTCTCTCTAGGTGTTGAAAGAGGCGGTAGAGGCCATCTTGACCATTTGTCTCTCCAGGTGTTGAACGAGGTGGTAGAGGCCATCTTGACCATGTCTGTTTGTCTCTCCAGGTGTTGAACGAGGCAGGAGAGGCCATCTTGACCATTTGTCTCTCCAGGTGTTGAACGAGGCGGTAGAAGCCATCTTGACCATGTTCGTTTGTCTCTCCAGGTGTTGAACGAGGCAGTAGAGGCCATCTTGACTATTTGTCTCTCCAGGTGTTGAATGAGGCGGTAGAGGCCATCTTGACCATGTCTGTTTGTCTCTCCAGGTCTTGAACGAGGCAGTAGAGGCCATCTTGACCATTTGTCTCTCCAGGTGTTGAACGAGGCGGTAGAAGCCATCTTGACCATGTTCGTTTGTCTCTCCAGGTGTTGAACGAGGCAGTAGAGGCCATCTTGACTATTTGTCTCTCCAGGTGTTGAATGAGGCGGTAGAGGCCATCTTGACCATGCCTGTTTGTCTCTCCAGGTGTTGAACGAGGCAGTAGAGGCCATCTTGACCATTTGTCTCTCCAGGTGTTGAACGAGGCGGTAGAGGCCATCTTGACCATGTCTGTTTGTCTCTCCAGGTGTTGAACGAGGCAGTAGAAGCCATCTTGACTATTTGTCTCTCCAGGTGTTGAATGAGGCGGTAGAGGCCATCTTGACCATGTCTGTTTGTCTCTCCAGGTGTTGAACGAGGCAGTAGAGGCCATCTTGACCATTTGTCTCTCCAGGTGTTGAATGAGGCGGTAGAGGCCATCTTGACCATGTTCGTTTGTCTCTCCAGGTGTTGAACGAGGCAGTAGAGGCCATCTTGACCATTTGTCTCTCCAGGTGTTGAACGAGACAGTAGAGGCCATCTTGACCGTGTCTGTTTGTCTCTCCAGGTGTTGAACGAGGCGGTAGGGGCCATGATGTACCACACCATCACTCTGACCAGAGAGGACCTAGAGAAGTTCAAGGCTCTACGCATCATCATCCGCATCGGCAGCGGCTACGACAACATCGACATCAAGGCAGCCGGAGAGCTGGGTACGCACCAATATTCACCCAACTATGATCGGCAGAATGTAGTCACTTAGCAGAGACTTTCGTTAACACGTGCAGTGCACTCGGAAAGTATTCAGACCCCTTGATTTCTTTTCACATTTTATGTTACAGCCTTATTCTAAAATGGATTAAATAAATATTGGTCCTCATCACACGCAATACCCATAATGACAACGCAAAAACTGGTTCTTATAAATTGTAGCTAATTTATTACAAATAGAAAAGATACCTTATTTACATAAGTATTCAGACCTTTTGCTATGAGACTCAGGTGCATCCTGTTTCCATTAATCATCCTTGAGATGTCAGAGCAAAAAACCAAGCCATGAGGTCAAAGGAATTGTCTCTAGAGTTCCGAGACAGGATTGTGTCGAGACACAGATCTGGGGAAGGGTACCAACACATTTCTGCAGCATTGAAGGTCCCCATGAACACAGTGGCCTCCATCATTCTTAAATGGAAGAAGTTTGGAACCACCAAGACTCTTCCTAGAGCTGGTCGCCCGGCCAAACTGAGCAATCAGGGAGAAGGGCCTTGGTCAGGAAGGTGACCAAGAACCCAATGGTCATTCTGACAGAGCTCCAGAGTTCCTCTGTGGAGATGGGAGAACCGTCCAGAAGGACAACCATCTCTTCAGCACTCCACCAATCAGGCCTTTATGGTAGAGGGGCCAGATGGAAGCCACTCCTCAGTAAAAGGCACATGACAGCCCGCTTGGAATTTGCTAAAAGGCACCTAAAGGACTCTCAGACCATGAGAAACAAGATTCTCTGGTCTGATGAAACAAGGTTGAACTCTTTGGCCTGAATGCCAAGCGTCACGTCTGGAGGAAACCTGGCACCATCCCTACGGTGAAGCATGGTGGTGGCAGCATCATGCTGTGGGGATGTTTTTCAGGGACTGGGAGACTAGTCAGGATCGAGGGAAAGATGAACGGAGCAAAGTACAGAGACATCCTTGATGTAAACCTGCTCCAGAGCACTCAGGACCTCAGACTGGGGCAAAGGTTCACCTTCCAGCAGGACAACGACCCTAAGTGCACAGCCAACACAATGCAGGAGTGGTTTCGGGACAAGTCTCTGAATGTCCTTGAGTGGCCCAGCCAGAACTCGGACTTGAACCCGATCGAACATCTCTGGAGAGACCTGAAAATAGCTGTGCAGCGACGCTTCCCATCCAACCTGATAGAGCTTGAGAGGATCTGCAGAGAAGAATGGGAGAAACTCCCCAAATACAGGTGTGCCAAGCTTGTAGCGTTGTACCCAAGAAGACTTGAGGCTGTATTCACTGCCAAAGGTGCTTCAACAAAGTACTGAGTAAAAGGTCTGAATATTTATGTAAATGTAATTTCCAATTTTCTTTTTGCAAACATTCTATAAACCTGTTTTTGCTTTGTCATTAAGGGGTATTGTGTGGTATTATATGGGGTATGGTATGGTATTATAAGGGGTATGGTATGGTATTATAAGGGGTATTGTATGGTATTATATGGGGTATTGTATGGTATTGTATTATACGGGGTATTGTATGGTATGGTATTATATGGGGTATTGTATGGTATTGTATGGGGTATTGTATGGTATGGTATTATATGGGGTATTGTATGGTATTGTATGGGGTATTGTATGGTATTGTATTATAAGGGGTATTGTATGGTATGGTATTATATGGGGTATTGTATGGGGTATTGTATGGTATTATAAGGGGTATTGTATTGTATTATAAGGGGTATTGTATTGTATTATAAGGGGTATTGTATGGTATTATATGGGGTATTGTATGGTATGGTATTATATGGGGTATTGTATTATACGGGGTATTGTATTATACGGGGTATTGTATGGTATTGTATGGGGTATGGTATGGTATTATAAGGGGTATGGTATGGTATTATATGGGGTATTGTATGGTATGGTATTGTATGGGGTATGGTATGGTATTATATGGGGTATTGTATGGTATTATATGGGGTATTGTATGGTATTATATGGGGTATTATATGGTATGGTATTATATGGGGTATTGTATTGTATTATATGGGGTATTGTATGGTATTGTATTATAAGGGGTATTGTATGGTATTGTATGGGGTATTGTATGGTATTATATGGGGTATTGTATGGTATTGTATTATAAGGGGTATTGTATGGTATTGTATGGGGTATTGTATGGTATTATATGGGGTATTGTATGGTATTATATGGGGTATTGTATGGTATTGTATGGTATTATAAGGGGTATGGTATGGTATTATAAGGGGTATGGTATGGTATTATATGGGGTATTGTATGGTATGGTATTGTATGGGGTATGGTATGGTATTATATGGGGTATTGTATGGTATTATATGGGGTATTGTATGGTATTATATGGGGTATTGTATGGTATTGTATGGGGTATTGTATGGTATGGTATTATATGGGGTATTGTATTGTATTATATGGGGTATTGTATGGTATTGTATGGGGTATTGTATGGTATTGTATTATAAGGGGTATTGTATGGTATTGTATGGGGTATTGTATTGTATTATATGGGGTATTGTATGGTATTATATGGGGTATTGTATGGTATTGTATTATAAGGGGTATTGTATGGTATTGTATGGGGTATTGTATGGTATTATATGGGGTATTGTATGGTATTATATGGGGTATTGTATGGTATTGTATTATAAGGGGTATTGTATGGTATTGTATGGGGTATTGTATGGTATTATATGGGGTATTGTATGGTATTATATGGGGTATTGTATGGTATTATAAGGGGTATGGTATTATATTATAAGGGGTATGGTATGGTATTATATGGGGTATTGTATGGTATGGTATTAGATGGGGTATTGTATGGTATTGTATTATAAGGGGTATTGTATGGTATTATAAGGGGTATTGTATGGTATTGTATTATAAGGGGTATTGTATGGTATTGTATTATAAGGGGTATTGTGTGTAAATTGATGAAATATATATTTTTATAATCCATTTTAGAATAAGTCTGACGTAACATTATGTGGAAAATGTCAAATAGTCTGAATACCTTTTCGAATGCACTGTATGGGGTATTGTATGGGGTATTGTATGGTATTATATGGGGTATTATATGGGGTATTGTATGGTATTATATGGGGTATTATATGGGGTATTATATGGGGTATTATATGGGGTATTATATGGGGTATTGTATGGTATTATATGGGGTATTGTATGGGGTATTATATGGGGTATTGTATGGGGTATTGTATGGGGTATTGTATGGTATTATATGGGGTATTGTATGGGGTATTATATGGGGTATTGTATGGGGTATTATATGGGGTATTATATGGGGTATTATATGGGGTATTGTATGGGGTATTGTATGGGGTATTGTATGGTATTATATGGGGTATTGTATGGGGTATTATATGGGGTATTGTATGGGGTATTGTATGGTATTATATGGGGTATTGTATGGGGTATTATATGGGGTATTGTATGGGGTATTGTATGGTATTATATGGGGTATTGTATGGTATTAAATGGGGTATTGTATGGGGTATTATATGGGGTATTGTATGAGGTATTGTATGGGGTATTATATGGGGTATTATATGGGGTATTGTATGGGGTATTGTATGGGGTATTATATGGGGTATTATATTGTAGGGTGTATTATATGGGGTATTGTATGGGGTATTGTATGGGGTATTGTATGGGGTATTGAATGGGGTATTGTATGGTATTATATTGTAGGGTGTATTATATGGGGTATTGTATGAGGTATTGTATGGGGTATTATATGGGGTATTGTATGGGGTATTGTATGGGGTATTATATGGGGTATTATATTGTAGGGTGTATTATATGGGGTATTGTATGGGGTATTGTATGGGGTATTGTATGGTATTATATGGGGTATTATATTGTAGGGGGTATTGTAGGGGGTATTGTATGGGGTATTGTATGGGGTATTATATGGGGTACTGTATGGTATTATATGGGGTATTATATGGGGTATTATATTGTAGGGGGTATTGTATGGGGTATTGTATGGGGTATTGTATGGTATTATATGGGATATTGTATGGGGTATTATATTGTAGGGTGTATTATATGGGGTATTGTATGGGGTATTGTA
Source organism: Oncorhynchus kisutch (assembly GCF_002021735.2). Taxonomy (NCBI): domain Eukaryota; kingdom Metazoa; phylum Chordata; class Actinopteri; order Salmoniformes; family Salmonidae; genus Oncorhynchus; species Oncorhynchus kisutch. The sequence goes on along the minus strand of NW_022265765.1, from coordinate 207,144 downwards.
TGGGGTATTGTATGGTATTATATGGGGTATTGTATGGGGTAATATATTGTAGGGGGTATTATATGGGGTACTGTATGGTATGTATTATATGGGGTATTGTATGGTATTGTATGGGGTATTTTAATGTAGGGTGTATCTAACCACTAGGCTACCCTGCCGTCCTCCTCCCCCAGGTGTCTCTTAATCTAACTCTGTGTGTCCTCCTCGCCCAGGTCTCTTAATCTAACTCTGTGTGTCCTCCTCTCCCAGGTGTCTCTTAATCTAACTCTGTGTGTCCTCCTCCTCTCCCAGGTGTCTCTTAATCTAACTCTGTGTGTGTCCTCCTCCCCCAGGTGTCTCTTAATCTAACTCTGTGTGTGTCCTCCTCTCCCAGGTGTCTCTTAATCTAACTCTGTGTGTCCTCCTCTCCCAGGTGTCTCTTAATCTAACTCTGTGTGTCCTCCTCTCCAGGTGTCTCTTAATCTAACTATGTGTGTCCTCCTCCTCCAGGTGTCTCTTAATCTAACTCTGTGTGTCCTCCTCCCCAGGTGTCTCTTAATCTAACTCTGTGTGTCCTCCTCCCCCAGGTGTCTCTTAATCTAACTCTGTGTGTCCTCCTCTCCAGGTGTCTCTTAATCTAACTCTGTGTGTCCTCCTCCTCCAGGTGTCTCTTAATCTAACTCTGTGTGTCCTCCTCCCCCAGGTGTCTCTTAATCTAACTCTGTGTGTCCTCCTCCCCAGGTGTCTCTTAATCTAACTCTGTGTGTCCTCCTCCCCCAGGTGTCTCTTAATCTAACTCTGTATGTCCTCCTCCTCCAGGTGTCTCTTAATCTAACTCTGTGTGTCCTCCTCCCCCAGGCGTCTCTTAATCTTAATCTAACTCTGTGTG
>NW_022265765.1:168776-201276 GCF_002021735.2 Oncorhynchus kisutch | reverse complement strand
TTCATATAGTTATTAATGAGTTATTCATTCATATAGTTATTAATATGAGTTATTAATTTGTATAGTTTACTATGGGTTATTAATTCATTCAGTTATTGATATGAGTTATTAATTCATATAGTTATTAATATGAGTTATTCATTCATATAGTTATTAATGAGTTATTAATGAGTTATTCATTCATATAGTTATTAATATGAGTTATTAATTCATATAGTTATTCCTCAGACTGTCCTGAACACGTCATCATCCTTATATATATTATATATTATCATTATAAACTACCAACTCTGCCGAGAAGGCCAGCATCCCAGAGTCACCTCTTCACTGTTGACGTTGAGACTGGTGTTTTGTGGGTACTATTTCATTAAGCTGCCTGTTGAGGACTTGTGAGGCATCGGTTTCTCAAACTAGACACTCTAATGTACTTGTCCTCTTGCTCAGTTGTGCACCGGGGCCTCCCACTCCTCTTTCTATTCTGGTTAGAGCCAGTTTGCTCTGTTCTGTGAAGGGAGTAGTAGTACACAGCGTTGTACCAGATCTTCAGTTTCTTGGCAATTTCTCGCATGGAATAGGGTTTCAGAACAAAGGTCTTTGTTTTGGGACATTTTGAGCCTGTAATTTAACCCATAAATGCTGATGCTCCAGATACTCAACTAGTCTAAAGGCCAGTTTTATTGCTTCTTTAATCAGAACAACAGTTTTCAGCTGTGCTAATATAATCGCAAAAGGGTTTTCTAATGATCAATTAGCCTTTTAAAATGATAAACTTTGCTTAGCTAACACAACGTGTCATTGGGAACACAGGAGTGATGGTTGCTGATAACGGGCCTCTGTACGTCTATGTAGATATTCCATTAAAAATCAACCGTTTCCAGCTACAATAGTCATTTACAACAGTAACAATGTCTACACTGTATTTATGATCAATTTGATGTTATTTTAATGGATAAACAATGAGCTTTTCTTTCAAAAACAAGGTGACCTCAAACTGTTGAACGGTAGTCATATGATATGAGTAATGTAAGATATGTAAACATTATTAAAGTGGCATTATATATTTTATAAAGTGACTAGTGATCCATTTATTAAAGTGTCCAGTGATTGGGTCTCAGTGTAGTGTCCAGTGATTGGGTCTCAGTGTAGTGTCCAGAGAAACGAGTCTGTATGTAGGCAGCAGCCTCTCTGAGTTAGTGATGGTTGTTTATCAGTCTGATGGCTATGAGATAGAAGCTGTTTAACAGTCTGATGGCCTTGAGATAGAAGCTGTTTAACAGTCTGATGGCCTTGAGATAGAAGCTGTTTAACAGTCTGATGGCCTTGAGATAGAAGCTGTTTAACAGTCTGATGGCCTTGAGATAGAAGCTGTTTTTCAGTCTGATGGCCTTGAGATAGAAGCTGTTTAACAGTCTGATGGCCTTGAGATAGAAGCTGTTTTTCAGTCTCTCGGTCCCTACTTTGATGCACCTGTACTGACCTCGCCTTCTGGATGGTAGCGGGGTGAACAGGCAGTGGCTCGGGTGGTTGTTGTCCTTGATGATCTTTATGGCCTTCCTGTGACATCGGGTGGTGTAGGTGTCCTGGAGGGCAGGTAGTTTGCCCCCGGTGATGCGTTGTGCAGACCTCACTACCCTCTGGAGAGCCTTACGGTTGTGGGAGGAGCAGTTGCCGTACCAGGCGGTGATACAGCCCGACAAGATGCTCTCGATTGTGTATCTGTAAAAGTTTGTGAGGGTCTTAGGTGACAAGCCATATTTCTTCAGCCTCCTGAGGTTGAAGAGGCGCTGCTGCGCCTTCCTCACGATGCTGTCTGTGTGAGTGGACCAATTCAGTTTGTCTGTGATGTGTATGCCGAGGAACTTAAAACTTGCTACCCTCTCCACTACTGTTCCATCGATGTGGATAGGGGGGTGTTCCCTCTGCTGTTTCCTGAAGTCCACAATCATCTCCTTTGTTTTGTTGACATTGAGTGTGAGGTTATTTTCCTGACACCACACTCCGAGGGCCCTCACCTCCTCCCTGTAGGCCGTCTCGTCGTTGTTGGTAATCAAGCCTACTACAGTAGTGTTGTCTGCAAACTTGATGACTGAGTTGGAGGCGTGCATGGCCACGTAGTCATGAGTGAACAGGGAGTACAGGAGAGGGCTCAGAACGCACCCTTGTAGGGCCCCAGTGTTGAGGGTCAGCAAAGTGGAGATGTTGTTTCCTACCTTCACCACCTGGGGGTGGCCCGTCAGGAAGTCCAGTACCCAGTTGCACAGGGCGGGGTCGAGACCCAGGGTCTCGAGCTTGGTGATGAGCTTGGAGGGAACTATGGTGTTAAATGCTGAGCTGTAGTCGATGAACAGCATTCTCACATAGGTATTCCTCTTGTCCAGATGGGTTAGGGCAGTGTGCAGTGTGGTTGAGATTGCATCGTCTGAGGACCTACTTGGGCGGTAAGCAAATTGGAGTGGGTCTAGGGTGTCAGGTAGGGTGGAGGTGATATGGTCCTTGACTCTCAAAGCACTTCATGATGACAGAAGTGAGTGCTACGGGGCGATAACTGAACTAAATGACTATCTTTGCCTTCTTTGGTACAAGAACAATGGTGGCCATCTTGAAGCATGTGGGAACAGCAGACTGGGATAGGGATTGATTGAATATGTCCGTAAACACACCAGCCAGCTGGTCTGCGGATGCTCTGAGGGCGCGGCTGGGGATGCCGTCTGGGCCGGCAGCCTTGCGAGGTTTAACACATTTAAATGTTTTACTCACGTCGGGCCACGGAGAAGGAGAGGAGGGGGGGGGCAGTCCTTGTTAGGGTTAGGAGAAGGAGAGGAGGGGGGGGCAGTCCTTGTTAGGGTTAGGAGAAGGAGAGGGGGGGGGGCAGTCCTTGTTAGCGGGCTGCGACAGTGGCACTGTATTATCCTCATATGTCGTGATGTAAACGTTGTCAAAAATATAAATTGTAAAGTACAGATCCCCAGAAAACGACTTAAGTACTTTAGTAGTAGTACTTAGTAGTAGTACTTTAGTAGTAGTAGTACTTTAGTAGTAGTACTTAGTAGTAGTACTTTAGTAGTAGTACTTTAGTAGTAGTACTTAGTAGTAGTACTTAGTAGTAGTACTTAGTAGTAGTACTTTAGTAGTAGTACTTTAGTAGTAGTACTTTAGTAGTACTTTAGTAGTAGTACTTTAGTAGTAGTACTTTAGTAGTAGTACTTAGTAGTAGTACTTTAGTAGTAGTACTTTAGTAGTAGTACTTAGTAGTAGTACTTTAGTAGTAGTACTTTAGTAGTAGTACTTTAGTAGTAGTACTTAGTAGTAGTACTTTAGTAGTAGTACTTTAGTAGTAGTACTTAGTAGTAGTACTTTAGTAGTAGTACTTAGTAGTAGTACTTTAGTAGTAGTACTTAGTAGTAGTACTTTAAAGTATTTTTACTTAAGTACTTTGCACCACTGGCTGAGAATCACAGAGAGGAAATGTTATTGCTGTGTTAATACAATAACACCAGACCCTGTCTAGTCTGCCACCTGGTGGAAGAGAGGAGAATTACACCTCTTATCTCAGTTTACTCTGACTCTCTCAGGTTGACTTCACTGCTTAGAGCTGCTATCAATACAACAATACCCCATCTAGTCTGCCACCTGGTGGAGGAGAGGAGAATTACACCTCTTATCTCAGTTTACTCTGACTCTCTCAGGTTGACTTCACTACTTAGAGCTGCTGTCAAAACTACAATACCCCATCTGGTCTGTCTGGTCTGCCACCTGGTGGAGGAGAGGAGAATTACACCTCTTATCTCAGTTTACTCTGACTCTCTCAGGTTGACTTCACTGCTCAGAGCTGCTTTCAAAACTACAATACCCCATCTGGTCTGTCTGGTCTGCCACCTGGTGGACGAGAGGAGAATTACACCTCTTATCTCAGTTTACTCTGACTCTCTCAGGTTGACTTCACTGCTCAGAGCTGCTGTCAAAACTACAATACCCCATCTGGTCTGTCTGGTCTGCCACCTGGTGGACGAGAGGAGAAGTACACCTCTTATCTCAGTTTACTCTGACTCTCTCAGGTTGACTTCACTGCTCAGAGCTGCTGTCAAAACTACAATACCCCATCTGGTCTGTCTGGTCTGCCACCTGGTGGACGAGAGGAGAATTACACCTCTTATCTCAGTTTACTCTGACTCTCTCAGGTTGACTTCACTGCTCAGAGCTGCTGTCAAAACTACAATAACCCATCTGGTCTGTCTGGTCTGCCACCTGGTGGACGAGAGGAGAATTACACCTCTTATCTCAGTTTACTCTGACTCTCTCAGGTTGACTTCACTGCTCAGAGCTGCTGTCAAAACTACAATACCCCATCTGGTCTGTCTGGTCTGCCACCTGGTGGAGGAGAGGAGAATTACACCTCTTATCTCAGCTTCCTCTGACTCTCTCAGGTTGGCTTCACTGCTCAGAGCTGCTGTCAAAACTACAATACCCCATCTGGTCTGTCACCTGGTGGAGGAGAGGAGAATTACACCTCTTATCTCAGTTTCCTCCTATTCTTTCTGGTTGACTTCACTGCTCAGAGCTGCTGTCAAAACTACAATACCCCATCTGGTCTGTCTGGTCTGCCACCTGGTGGAGGAGAGGAGAATTACACCTCTTATCTCAGCTTCCTCCTATTCTTTCTGGTTGACTTCACATCTGAGAGACAGAGAGAGAGAGAGAGCATTGAAGAGCTGTCTGAAGGAGAACAACAGAATAGAGATGGCTCTATCTCTTAACCCAGTCCTTAACTCCTCTCCTGGTGTCTCTTCTTCATTGTTCTCTCAAGCCTGCATTTTCTTATCGTGTGTGTGTGTGTGTGTGTGTGTGTGTGTGTGTGTGTGTGTGGTGTGTGTGTGTGTGTGTGTGTGTGTGTGTGTGTGTGTGCGCGTGTGTGTGTGTGTAATAAAAGGATGACTGACAGTGCGAGGGCTTTTCATGTCGTGGATTTCGTATTGTATCTAGATTTAAGGGATTACAGTTTCTTCCAAGAATATTAATTGGATTTTTCTGGGGCTGTTGTTTTTCTCGCTAGCAGTTTTTTATTTATTTTTGTTGTGTACAGTATAGTTATCAACTGTCATCTTGTCCTCAACGTAGTGCCCTATCAAGGGAATAGGGTCCCATTTGGGACTAGGGTTCATTTGGGATGTCCCCATCTACAGCCAACTATGTGAGCTGAGCCAAGTAGTGCACTATCAAGGGAATAGAGTTCCATTTGGGATGTCCCCATCTACAGCCAACTATGTGAGCTGAGCCAAGTAGTGCACTATCAAGGGAATAGGGTTCAATTTGGGACGTACTCAAGCACACAACTCTTAAAGAACCTTTGACAGTCATCCTTCAGAGCTGATTTTCCTCAGGTGTAGATGTGTCTCCATGGGGATGAGACAGACATATTTGCATATGCGTGTGCATGTGTTGCCCAGGTGCTCGGCTTGTCATGTCTTCAGTAGACCATTCAGTGGAGCGTCAAAGACATTCTAGGCTCTTCTACAGCTCTATCAGTGGGTCATCTCTATTATAGTGTCTCTTCTCCAGCTCTATCAGTAGGTCATCTCTATTCTAGTCTCTCTTCTCCAGCTCTATCAGTAGGTCATCTCTATTCTAGTCTCTCTTCTCCAGCTCTATCAGTAGGTCATCTCTATTCTAGTCTCTCTTCTCCAGCTCTATCAGTAGGTCATCTCTATTCTAGTCTCTCTTCTCCAGCTCTATCAGTAGGTCATCTGTATTCTAGTCTCTCTTCTCCAGCTCTATCAGTAGGTCATCTCTATTATAGTCTCTCTTCTCCAGCTCTATCAGTAGGTCATCTCTATTCTAGTCTCTCTTCTCCAGCTCTATCAGTAGGTCATCTCTATTCTAGTCTCTCTTCTCCAGCTCTATCAGTAGGTCATCTCTATTCTAGTCTCTCTTCTCCAGCTCTATCAGTAGGTCATCTCTATTCTAGTCTCTCTTCTCCAGCTCTATCAGTAGGTCATCTCTATTCTAGTCTCTCTTCTCCAGCTCTATCAGTAGGTCATCTCTATTCTAGTCTCTCTTCTCCAGCTCTATCAGTAGGTCATCTCTATTCTAGTCTCTCTTCTCCAGCTCTATCAGTAGGTCATCTCTATTATAGTCTCTCTTCTCCAGCTCTATCAGTAGGTCATCTCTATTCTAGTCTCTCTTCTCCAGCTCTATCAGTAGGTCATCTCTATTCTAGTCTCTCTTCTCCAGCTCTATCAGTAGGTCATCTCTATTCTAGTCTCTCTTCTCCAGCTCTATCAGTAGGTCATCTCTATTCTAGTCTCTCTTCTCCAGCTCTATCAGTAGGTCATCTCTATTCTAGTCTCTCTTCTCCAGCTCTATCAGTAGGTCATCTCTATTCTAGTCTCTCTTCTCCAGCTCTATCAGTAGGTCATCTCTATTCTCTCTTCTCCAGCTCTATCAGTAGGTCATCTCTATTCTAGTCTCTCTTCTCCAGCTCTATCAGTAGGTCATCTCTATTCTAGTCTCTCTTCTCCAGCTCTATCAGTAGGTCATCTCTATTCTAGTCTCTCTTCTCCAGCTCTATCAGTAGGTCATCTGTATTAAGATACTTAAAAGAAGGACGCAAACAAATTCTTTGTAAAAACTACATGTTGGTGGCGCCCCTCTTTAGACAAAATCAATCCCCCCCCTCTTCTCTCTCTCTTATATTTCTCTCTCCCCCCCGACCCTTCTAGATGCGTCAGGGAGCGTTCCTGGTGAATGCAGCGAGGGGAGGGCTGGTGGATGAGAAGGCCCTGGCTCAGGCCCTGAAGGAGGGGAGGATACGTGGCGCTGCCCTGGACGTGCACGAGATAGAACCCTTCAGGTGAGACACACAGTGCACGAGATAGAACCCTTCAGGTGTCAGGGAGTTATGTTGTCAGGGAGTTATGTTGTCATGGAGATATGTTGACAGGGAGATATGTTGCCAGGGAGATATGTTGACAGGGAGTTATGTTGTCAGGGAGTTATGTTGTCAGGGAGTTATGGTGTCAGGGAGACATGGTGTCAGGGAGATATGGTGTCAGGGAGATATGGTGTCAGGGAGATATGGTGTCAGGGAGTTATGGTGTCAGGGAGATATGGTGTCAGGCGATATGTTGTCAGGGAGATATGTTGTCAGGCGATATGTTGTCAGGGAGATATGGTTCTACTGTGAACACACATCAACAAGACATCAACAGAGGACCTGTAATCCCACACTACAGTGGCTCATATCAGTGACACCTTCACACACAACCCTAGGACCAGGGCACCAGAGGGTGAGTTGGGAGGACTGAGGGAAGAAGGAGAGGAAGTCTCAGCATCTCAGGGATGGAGAGGAGATGAAGAGAGGAGATGAAGAGAGGAAATTAAGAGAGGAGGAGATGAAGAGAGGAGGAAATGAAGGGAGGAGATGAAAGGAGGAGATGAGGAAAGGAGATTAGATGAAGAGGCCACTGCCTGATTTGGGTCTGATACTTGTTCTCTCTACAACCCCCCCACACACCCCCCCCAACCCTCCCCTCTCTCTAGTTTTGCTACAGGCCCTCTGAAGGATGCTCCCAACCTGATCTGTACACCACACACAGCCTGGTACAGTGAACAGGCTTCTCTGGAGATGAGAGAGGCAGCTGCCACCGAGATACGAAGAGCCATCAGCGGTACGCCTGTATCCCCAGCACCTCACTAGTCAGGAACCCTGGTCCCCAGCACCTCACTAGTCAGGAACCCTGTTCCCCAGCACCTCACTAGTCAGGAACCCTGTTCCCCAGCACCTCACTAGTCAGGAACCCTGTTCCACAGCACCTCACTAGTCACGAACCCTGTTCCCCAGCACCTCACTAGTCAGGAACCCTGTTCCCCAGCACCTCATTAGTCAGGAACCCTGTTCCCCAGCACCTCACTAGTCAGGGACCCTGTTCCCCAGCACCTCACTAGTCAGGAACCCTGTCCCCCAGCACCTCACTAGTCAGGGATCCTGTTCCCCAGCACCTCACTAGTCAGGAACCATGGTCCCCAGCACCTCACCAGTCAGGATCCCTGTTCCCCAGCACCTCACTAGTCAGGAACCCTGTTCCCCAGCACCTCACTAGTCAGGAACCCTGGTCCCCAGCACCTCACTAGTCAGGAACCATGTTCCCCAGCACCTCACTAGTCAGGAACCCTGTTCCCCAGCACCTCACTAGTCAGGGACCCTGTTCCCCAGCACCTCACTAGTCAGGAACCCTGTTCCCCAGCACCTCACTAGTCAGGAACCATGATCCCCAGCACCTCACCAGTCAGGTATCCTGTTCCCCAGCACCTCACTAGTCAGGAACCCTGTTCCCCAGCACCTCACTAGTCAGGAACCCTGTTCCCCAGCACCTCACTAGTCATCTCACTAGTCAGGAACCCTGTTCCACAGCACCTCACTAGTCAGGAACCCTGTTCCCCAGCACCTCACTAGTCAGGAACCCTGTTCCCCAGCACCTCACTAGTCAGGAACCCTGTTCCACAGCACCTCACTAGTCAGGAACCCTGTTCCCCAGCACCTCACTAGTCAGGAACCCTGTTCCACAGCACCTCACTAGTCAGGAACCCTGTCCCCAGCACCTCACTAGTCAGGAACCCTGTTCCCCAGCACCTCACTAGTCAGGAACCCTGTTCCCCAGCACCTCACTAGTCAGGAACCCTGTTGCCCAGCACCTCATTAGTCAGGAACCCTGTCCCCAGCACCTCATTAGTCAGGAACCCTGTTCCCCAGCACCTCACTAGTCAGGAACCCTGTTCCCCAACACCTCACTAGTCAGGAACCCTGTTCCCCAGCACCTCACTAGTCAGGAACCCTGTTCCCCAGCACCTCATTAGTCAGGAACCCTGTTCCCCAGCACCTCACTAGTCAGGAACCCTGTTCCCCAACACCTCACTAGTCAGGAACCCTGTTCCCCAGCACCTCACTAGTCAGGAACCCTGTTCCCCAGCACCTCACTAGTCAGGGACCCTGTTCCCCAGCACCTCACTAGTCAGGAACCCTGTTCCCCAACACCTCACTAGTCAGGAACCCTGTTCCCCAGCACCTCACTAGTCAGGAACCCTGTTCCCCAACACCTCACTAGTCAGGAACCCTGTTCCCCAGCAGGGTTGTAGTACACAACTTCAAACCAGACTTCATGTCAATAGTAGTGCACTATATAGGGAATAGGGCTGTAGTATAAAGTAGTGCACTATATAGGGAATAGGGCCATAGTATAAATTTGTGCACTATATAGGGAATAGGGCTGTAGTATAAAGTAGTGCACTCTATAGGGAATAGGGCTGTAGTATAAAGTAGTGGACTATATAGAGAATAGGGCTGCAGTATAAAGTAGTGCCCTATATAGGGAATAGGGCTGTAGTATAAAGTAGTGTACTATATAGGGAACAGGGTGCCATTTGGGATCCAGCCCTTGCTTCCCAGATAACATCCACATTGTGAAATAACAACTTTAATTAGTGATTGTGTTGCCAGGCCACACTACCGGTCAAAGGTTTTACAACACCTTCTCATTCAAGGGTTTTTATTACATTTTTTACTATTTTCTACATTGTAGAATAATAGTGAAGACAATAAAACTATGAAATAACACATATGGAATCATGTAGTAACCCAAAAAAAGTGTTAAACAAATCAAAAATATATTTTATAATTGAGATTGCCTTGATGACAGCTTTGCACACTCTTGGCATTCTCTCAACCAGCTTCATGAGCTAGTCACCTGGAATGCATTTCAATTGACATGTGTGCCTTGTTAAAAGTTAATTCGTGGAATTTCTATCCTTCTTAAGCTAACATCTCTCCATCCCATAGCTAACATCTCTCCATCCATTAGCTAACATCTCTCCATCCATAGCTAACATCTCTCCATCCCATAGCTAACATCTCTCCATTCCATAGCTAACATCTCTCCATCCCATAGCTAACATCTACCCATCCATTAGCTAACATCTCTCCATCCCATAGCTAACATCTACCCATCCATTAGCTAACATCTCTCCATCCCATAGCTAACATCTCTCCATTCATTAGCTAACATCTACCCATCCATTAGCTAACATCTCTCCATCCCATAGCTAACATCTACCCATCCATTAGCTAACATCTCTCCATCCCATAGCTAACATCTCTCCATCCATTAGCTAACATCTCTCCATTCCATAGCTCACATCTCTCCATCCCATAGCTAACATCTACCCATCCATTAGCTAACATCTCTCCATCCCATAGCTAACATCTCTCCATCCCATAGCTAACATCTACCCATCCCATAGCTAACATCTACCATCCCATAGCTAACATCTACCCATCCCATAGCTAACATCTCTCCATCCCATAGCTAACATCTACCCATCCCATAGCTAACATCTACCCATCCCATAGCTAACATCTACCCATCCCATAGCTAACATCTACCCATTCCATAGCTAACATCTACCCATCTCTCTCTCTGTCTTTACCTCTATCTCTGTCTTTTTCTCTCTCTCTCTGTCTTTACCTCTCTCTCTCTCTCTTTACCTCTATCTCTGTCTTTACCTCTCTCTCTCTGTCTTTACCTCTCTCTCTCTCTCTTTACCTCTCTCTCTACCTCTCTCTCTGTCTTTACCTCTCTCTCTGTCTCTCTCTTTACCTCTCTCTGTCTTTACCTCTCTCTCTGTCTTTACCTCTCTCTCTCTCTCTCTCTCTCTCTCTCTCTCTCTCTGTGTGTGTCTTTACCTCTCTCTCTATGTCTTTACCTCTCTCTCTCTGTCTTTACCTCTCTCTCTCTGTCTTTACCTCTATCTCTGTCTTTACCTCTCTATGTCTTTACCTCTCTCTCTCTGTCTTTACCTCTCTCTCTGTCTTTACCTCTCTCTCTGTCTTTACCTCTTTCTCTGTCTTTACCTCTCTCTGTCTTTACCTCTCTCTCTCTGTCTTTACCTCTCTCTGTCTTTACCTCTCTCTCTCTCTGTCTTTACCTCTATCTCTGCTTTACCTCTCCTCTTCTTTACCTCTCTCTACCTCTCGCTCTGTCTTTACCTCTCGCTCTCTCTTTACCTCTCTCTCGCTCTCTCTCTATTTTTAACTCTCTCTGTCTTTACCTCTCTCTGTCTTTACCTCGCTCTGTGTCTTTACCTCTCTCTCTGTCTCTCTATTTACCTCTCTCTCTCTGATTTTACCTCACTTTGTGTCTTTACCTCTCTCTGTCTTTACCTCGCTCTGTGTCATTACCTCTCTCTCTGTCTCTCTCTTTACCTCTCTCTGTCTTTACCCCTCTCTCTCTCTCTCTCTCTCTTCTCTCTCTCTGTGGTGTCTTTACCTCTCTCTCTCTCTCTGTCTTTACCTCGCTCTGTGTCTTTACCTCTCTCTCTCTCTGTCTTTACCTCGCTCTGTGTCTTTACCTCTCTCTCTCTCTCTCTCTCTGTCTTTTACCTCGCTCTGTGTCTTTACCTCTCTCTCTCTCTCTCTCTCTGTCTTTACCTCGCTCTGTGTCTTTACCGCTCTCTGTCTCTCTCTTTACCTCTCTGTCTGTCTTTACCTCTCTCTGTCTTTCTCTTTACCTCTCTGTCTCTCTCTTTACCTCTCTCTCTCTGTCTTTACCTCTCTCTCTCTCTCTCTGTGTCAATACCTCTCTCTCCACGTTTCTTAATCTATCTCCCTCTCCTCCCTCCATCTCCCCACTTTCTCTCTCTCTCCATCGCAGGCCGCATCCCTGACAGCCTAAGAAACTGTGTGAATAAGGAGTTCTTTGTGACCACAGGACCGTGGGCAGTAATGACCAGCAAGGTGTCCACCCAGAGCTCAATGGCACCGCCTACAGGTAGGCTGAGGAAGCACAGCGACAAGTGTGACATCTACTGTGTGACACACACACACACACACACATCATCTTATTTTTATTGCTCATTTCACCACTTGACATATAGGTTTCTAAAGTTATTTCCATAGTCCTGGATATCTTGACTAGTTCCTTACGGCAGTCAGATACATTTCTGAAATACATTTACAGGCACATAAAGACGGTTTGAGATAATGAAACATGAATAGAGATGTCAATGTTATGTTTTTCTTAGAATGTAGTAGAACCCTGTTCCTGGAGAGATACCCTCCTTCCTGTAGGTTTTAACTCCAACCCTGTTCCCTGTTCCTGGAGAGATACCCTCCTTCTGTAGGTTTTAACTCCAACCCTGTTCCCTGTTCCTGGAGAGATACCCTCCTTCCTGTAGGTTTTAACTCCAACCCTGTTCCCTGTTCCTGGAGAGATACCCTCCTTCCTGTAGGTTTGAACTCCAAACCTGTTCCCTGTTCCTGGAGAGATACCCTCCTTCCTGTAGGTTTTAACTCCAAACCTGTTCCCTGTTCCGGAGAGATACCCTCCTTCCTGTAGGTTTTAACTCCAAACCTGTTCCCTGTTCCTGGAGAGATACCCTCATTCCTGTAGGTTTGAACTCCAAACCTGTTCCCTGTTCCTGGAGAGATACCCTCCTGTAGGTTTTAACTCCAAACCCTGTTCCTGGAGAGATACCCTCCTTCCTGTAGGTTTGAACTCCAAACCTGTTCCTGGAGAGATACCCTCCTGTAGGTGTTAACTCCAACCCTGTTCCCTGTTCCCGGAGAGATACCATTTTAACAGAACAGCTCTAGTAACAGGACAGCTGTAGTAAACAGGGTCTAGTAAAAGGGTACAGGGTCTAGTAACAGGGTCTAGTAACAGAGTCTAGTAACAGACTCTAGTAACAGAGTCTAGTAACAGAGTCTAGTAACAGGACAGCTCTAGTAACAGGGTCAGGTAACAGGGTAACAGGGTTAGTAACAGGGTCTAGTAACAGGGTAAGAGGGTCTAGTAACAGGGTCTAGTAACAGGGTAACAGGGTCTAGTAACAGAGTCTAGTAACAGGGTCTAGTAACAGGGTAACAGGTCTAGTAACAGGATAACAGGGTCTAGTAACAGGGTCTAGTAACAGGGTAACAGGGTCTAGTAACAGGGTCTACTAACAGGATCTAGTAACAGGGTCTAGTAACAGGGTAACAGGGTCTAGTAACAGGGTAACAGGGTCTAGTAACAGGGTAACAGGGTCTAGTAACAGGGTAACAGGGTCTACTAACAGGGTAACAGGGTCTAGTAACGGGTCTAGTACAGGGTCTAGTACAGGGTAACAGGGTATAGTAACAGGCTGTAGTAACAGGGTAACAGGGTCTAGTAACAGGGTCTGGGTAACAGGGTAACAGGGTCTAGTAACAGTGTCTAGTAACAGGGTAACAATGTCTAGTAACAGGGTCTAGTAACAGGGTAACAGGGTCTAGTAACAGGGTCTAGTAACAGGATCTAGTAACAGGGTCTAGTAACAGGGTAACAGGGTTTAGTAACAGGGTCTGGTAACAGGGTACAGGGTCTAGTAACAGGGTAACAGGGTCTAGTAACAGGGTAACAGGGTCTAGTTAACAGGGTAACAGGGTCTAGTAACAGGGTAACAGGGTCTAGTAACAGGGTAACAGGGTCTAGTAACAGGGTAACAGGGTCTAGTAACAGGGTAACAGGGTAACAGGGTCTAGTAACAGGGTAACAGGGTCTAGTAACAGGGTAACAGGGTCTACTAACAGGGTAACAGGGTAAAAGGGTCTAGTAACAGGGTAACAGGGTCTAGTAACAGGGTAACAGGGTCTAGTAACAGGGTCTAGTAACAGGGTAACAGGGTCTAGTAACAGAGTCTAGTAACAGGGTCTAGTAACAGGGTAACAGGGTCTAGTAACAGGGTAACAGGGTCTAGTAACAGGATAACAGGGTCTAGTAACAGGGTCTAGTAACAGGGTAACAGGGTCTAGTAACAGGGTCTACTAACAGGATCTAGTAACAGGGTCTAGTACAGGGTAACAGGGTCTAGTAACAGGGTAACAGGGTCTAGTAACAGGGTAACAGGGTCTAGTAACAGGGTAACAGGGTCTACTAACAGGGTAACAGGGTCTAGTAATGGGTCTAGTAACAGGGTCTAGTAACAGGGTAACAGGGTATAGTAACAGGCTGTAGTAACAGGGTAACAGGGTCTAGTAACAGGGTCTGGTAACAGGGTAACAGGGTCTAGTAACAGGGTCTAGTAACAGTGTCTAGTAACAGGGTAACAATGTCTAGTAACAGGGTCTAGTAACAGGGTAACAGGGTCTAGTAACAGGGTCTAGTAACAGGATCTAGTAACAGGGTCTAGTAACAGGGTAACAGGGTTTAGTAACAGGGTCTGGTAACAGGGTAACAGGGTCTAGTAACAGGGTAACAGGGTCTAGTAACAGGGTAACAGGGTCTAGTAACAGGGTAACAGGGTCTAGTAACAGGGTAACAGGGTCTAGTAACAGGGTAACAGGGTCTAGTAACAGGGTAACAGGGTCTAGTAACAGGGTAACAGGGTAACAGGGTCTAGTAACAGGGTAACAGGGTCTAGTAACAGGGTAACAGGGTCTACTAACAGGGTAACAGGGTAAAAGGGTCTAGTAACAGGGTAACAGGGTCTAGTAACAGGGTAACAGGGTCTAGTAACAGGGTCTAGTAACAGGGTAACAGGGTCTAGTAACAGAGCAACAAGGTCTAGTAACAGGGTCTAGTAACAGGGTAACAGGGTCTAGTAACAGGGTCTAGTAACAGGGTAACAGGGTCTAGTAACAGGGTCTAGTAACAGGGTAACAGGGTCTAGTAACAGGGTAACAGGGTCTAGTAACAGTGTAACAGGGTCTAGTAACAGGGTAACAGGGTCTAGTAACAGGGTAACAGGGTCTAGTAACAGGGTCTACTAACAGGATCTAGTAACAGGGTCTAGTAACCGGCTCTAGTAACAGGGTCTAGTAACAGGGTAACAGGGTCTTGTAACAGGGTAACAGGGTAACAGGGTCTAGTAACAGGGTAACAGGGTCTAGTAACAGTGTAACAGGGTCTAGTAACAGGGGAACAGGGTCTAGTAACAGGGTCTAGTAACAAGGTCTAGTAAAAGGGTAACAGGGTCTAGTAACAGTGTAAAAGGGTCTAGTAACAGGGTCTAGTAACAGGGTAACAGGGTAACAGGGTCTAGTAACAGGGTAACATGGTCTAGTAACAGGGTAACAGGGTCTAGTAACAGGGTAACAGGGTAACAGGGTCTAGTAACAGGGTAGCAGTAACAGGGTAACAGGGTCTAGTAAAAGGGTCTAGTAACAGGGTAACAGGGTCTAGTAACAGGGTAACAGGGTCTAGTAACAGGGTCTAGTAACAGGGTAACAGGGTCTAGTAACAGGGTAACAGGGTCTAGTAACAGGGTCTAGTAACATGATCTAGTAACAGGGTCTAGTAACAGGGTAACAGGGTCTAGTAACAGTGTAACAGGGTCTAGTAACAGGGGAACAGGGTCTAGTAACAGGGTCTGGTAACAAGGTCTAGTAAAAGGGTAACAGGGTCTAGTAACAGTGTAAAAGGGTCTAGTAAACAGGGTCTAGTAACAGCGTAACAGGGTAACAGGGTCTAGTAACAGGGTAACATGGTCTAGTAACAGGGTCTAGTAACAGGGTAACAGGGTCTATAACAGGGTAACAGGGTAACAGGGTCTAGTAACAGGGTAGCAGTAACAGGGTAACAGGGTCTAGTAACAGGGTAACAGGGTCTAGTAACAGGGTAACAGGGTCTAGTAACAGGGTAACAGGGTCTAGTAACAGGGTAACAGGGTCTGGTAACAGGGTCTAGTAACATGATCTAGTAACAGGGTCTAGTAACAGGGTAACAGGGTCTAGTAACAGGGTAACAGGGTCTAGTAACAGGGTAACAGGGTCTAGTAACAGGGTCTACTAACAGGATCTAGTAACAGGGTCTAGTAACAGGCTCTAGTAACAGGGTCTAGTAACAGGGTCTAGTAACAGTTTAACAGGGTCTAGTAACAGTGTAACAGGGTCTAGTAACAGGGTCTAGTAACAGGGTCTAGTACAAGGTCTAGTAACAGGGTAACAGGGTCTAGTAACAGTGTAAAAGGATCTAGTAACAGGGTAACAGGGTCTAGTAACAGGGTCTAGTAACAGGGTAACATGGTCTAGTAACAGGGTCTAGTAAGAGTGTAACAGGGTGTAGTAAGAGTGTAACAGGGTCTAGTAACAGGGTCTAGTAAGAGTGTAACAGGGTGTAGTAAGAGTGTAACAGGGTCTAGTAACAGGGTAACATGGTCTAGTACAGGGTAAGAGGGTCTAGTAACAGGGTAACAGGGTCTAGTAACAGGGTAACAGGGTCTAGTAACAGGGTCTAGTAAGAGTGTAACAGGGTGTAGTAAGAGTGTAACAGGGTCTAGTAACAGGGTCTAGTAAGAGTGTAACAGGGTGTAGTAAGAGTGTAACAGGGTCTAGTAACAGGGTAACAGTAACAGGGTAACAAGGTCTAGTAACAGGGTCTCGTAACAGGGTCTAGTAACAGGGTCTAGTAACAGGGTCTAGTAAAGGGTAACAGGGTAACAGGGTCTGGTAACAGGGTCTAGTAACAGGGTAACAGGGTCTAGTAATAGGGTCTAGTAACAGGGTAACAGGGTCTAGTAACAGGGTAACAGGGTCTAGTAACAGGGTAACATGGTCTAGTAACA
Organism: Oncorhynchus kisutch; assembly: GCF_002021735.2. Taxonomy (NCBI): domain Eukaryota; kingdom Metazoa; phylum Chordata; class Actinopteri; order Salmoniformes; family Salmonidae; genus Oncorhynchus; species Oncorhynchus kisutch. Next base: position 184,707 of record NW_022265765.1, on the reverse strand, counting down.
GGGTCTAGTAACAGGGTCTAGTAAGAGTGTATCAGGGTGTAGTAAGAGTGTAACAGGGTCTAGTAACAGGGTAACAGTAACAGGGTAACAAGGTCTAGTAACAGGCTGTAGTAACAGGGTAACAGGGTCTAGTAACAGGGTCTGGTAACAGGGTAACAGGGTCTGGTAACAGGGTAACAGGGTCTAGTAACAGGGTAATAGGGTAACAGGGTCTAGTAACAGGGTAACAGGGTCTAGTAACAGGGTAACAGGGTCTAGTAACAGGGTAACAGGGTAACAGGGTAACAGGGTCTAGTAACAGGGTAACAGGGTCTAGTAACAGGGTAACAGGGTAACAGGGTCTAGTAACAGGGTAACAGGGTCTAGTAACCATGTAGAAGGGTCTAGTAACAGTGTAGAAGGGTCTAGTAACAGGGTAACAGGGTCTAGTAACAGGGTAACAGGGTCTAGTAACAGGGTAACAGGGTCTAGTAACAGGGTAACAGGGTCTAGTAACAGGGTAACAGGGTCTAGTAACAGGGTCTAGTAACAGGGTCTAGTAACAGGGTCTAGTAACAGGGTAACAGGGTAACAGGGTCTAGTAACAGGGTAACAGGGTCTAGTAACAGGGTAACAGGGTCTAGTAACAGGATAACAGGGTCTAGTAACAGGGTAACAGGGTCTAGTAACAGGGTCTAGTAACATGATCTAGTAACAGGGTCTAGTAACAGGGTCTAGTAACAGGGTCTAGTAACAGGGTAACAGGGTCTAGTAACAGGGTAACAGGGTCTAGTAACAGGGTCTACTAACAGGATCTAGTAACAGGGTCTAGTAACAGGCTCTAGTAACAGGGTGTAGTTAACAGGGTCTAGTAACAGTTTAACAGGGTCTAGTAACAGTGTAACAGGGTCTGGTAATAGGGGAACAGGGTCTAGTAACAGGGTCTAGTAACAAGGTCTAGTAACAGGGTAACAGGGTCTAGTAACAGTTTAACAGGGTCTAGTAACAGTGTAACAGGGTCTAGTAATAGGGGAACAGGGTCTAGTAACAGGGTCTAGTAACAGGGTCTAGTAAGAGTGTAACAGGGTGTAGTAAGAGTGTAACAGGTCTAGTAACAGGGTCTAGTAAGAGTGTAACAGGGTGTAGTAAGAGTGTAACAGGGTCTAGTAACAGGGTAACAGGGTCTAGTAACAGGGTAACAGGGTCTAGTAACAGGGTAACAGGGTCTAGTAACAGGGTAACAGGGTCTAGTAACAGGGTCTAGTAAGAGTGTAACAGGGTGTAGTAAGAGTGTAACAGGGTCTAGTAACAGGGTCTAGTAAGAGTGTAACAGGGTGTAGTAAGAGTGTAACAGGGTCTAGTAACAGGGTAACAGTAACAGGGTAACAAGGTCTAGTAACAGGGTCTCGTAACAGGGTCTAGTAACAGGGTCTAGTAACAGGGTCTAGTAACAGGGTAACAGGGTAACAGGGTCTGGTAACAGGGTCTAGTAACAGGGTAACAGGGTCTAGTAACAGGGTCTAGTAACAGGGTCTAGTAAGAGTGTAACAGGGTGTAGTAACAGGGTAACAGGGTCTAGTAACAGGGTCTGGTAACAGGGTAACAGGGTCTGGTAACAGGGTAACAGGGTCTAGTAACAGGGTAATAGGGTAACAGGGTCTAGTAACAGGGTAACAGGGTCTAGTAACAGGGTAACAGGGTCTAGTAACAGGGTAACAGGTCTAGTAACAGGGTAACAGGGTAACAGGGTCTAGTAACAGGGTAACAGGGTCTAGTAACAGGGTAACAGCGTCTAGTAACAGGGTAACAGGGTCTAGTAACAGTGTAGAAGGGTCTAGTAACAGGGTAACAGGGTCTAGTAACAGGGTAACAGGGCTCTAGTAACAGGGTAACAGGGTCTAGTACCAGGGTAACAGGGTCTAGTAACAGAGGTCTAGTAACAGGGTCTAGTAACAGGGTCTAGTAAACAGGGTAACCGGTAACAGGGTAAAAGGGTCTAGTAACAGGGTCTAGTAACAGGGTAACAGGGTCTAGTAACAGGTAACAGGGTCTAGTAACAGGGTAACAGGGTCTAGTAACAGGGTCTAGTAACATGATCTAGTAACAGGGTCTAGTAACAGGGTCTAGTAACAGGGTCTAGTAACAGGGTAACAGGGTCTAGTAACCAGGGTAACAGGGTCTAGTAACAGGGTAACAGGGTCTAGTAACAGGGTCTACTAACAGGATCTAGTAACAGGGTCTAGTAACAGGCTCTAGTACAGGTGTAGTAACAGGGTCTAGTAACAGTTACAGGGTCTAGTAACAGTGTAACAGGGCTAGTAATAGGGAACAGGGTCTAGTAACAGGGTCTAGTAACAAGGTCTTAGTAACAGGGTAACAGGGTCTAGTAACAGTGTAAAAGGGTCTAGTAACAGGGTAACAGGGTAACAGGGTCTAGTAACAGGGTAACAGGGTCTAGTAACAGGGTCTAGTAAGAGTGTAACAGGTGTAGTAAGAGTGTAACAGGGTCTAGTAACAGGGTAACAGGGTCTAGTAACAGGTAACAGGGTCTAGTAACAGGGTAACAGGGTCTAGTAACAGGGTAACAGGGTCTAGTAACCGTCTGTAGTAACAGGGTACCAGGGTCTAGTAACAGGGTAACAGGGTCTAGTAACTAGGCTGTAGTAACAGGGTAATAGGGTCTAGTAACAGGGTCTAGTAACAGGGTCTAGTAACAGTGTCTAGTAACAGGGTCTAGTAACAGGGTAACAGGGTCTAGTAACAGGGTAACAGGGTCTAGTAACAGGGTCTGGTAACAGGGTAACAGTGGTAACATGGTCTAGTAGCAGGGTCTAGTAACAGGGTAACAGGGTCTAGTAACAGGTAACAGGGTCTAGTAACAGGGTAACAGGGTCTAGTAACAGGGTCTATAACAGGGTAACAGGGTCTAGTAACCGGGTAACAGGGTCTAGTAACAGGGTAACAGGGTCTAGTAACAGGATAACAGGGTCTAGTAAACAGGGTCTAGTAACAGGGTAACAGGGTCTAGTAACAGGGTAAACAGGGTCTAGTAACAGGATAACAGGGTCTAGTAACAGGGTAACAGGGTCTAGTAACAGGATAACAGGGTCTAGTAACAGGATAACAGGGTCTAGTAACAGGGTAACAGGGTCTAGTAACAGGGTCTAGTAACCGGGTAACAGGGTCTAGTAACAGGGTAACAGGGTCTAGTAACCAGGGTAACAGTGTATAGTAACAGGGTAACAGGGTCTAGTAACAGGGTAACAGGGCCTAGTAACAGGGTAACAGGGTCTAGTAACAGGGTAACAGGGTCTAGTAACAGGATAACAGGGTCTAGTAACAGGGTAACAGGGTCTAGTAACAGGGTAACAGGGTCTAGTAACAGGGTAACAGGGTAACAGGGTCTAGTAACAGTGTAACAGGGTCTAGTAATAGGGGAACAGGGTCTAGTAACAAGGTCTAGTAACAGGGTAACAGGGTCTAGTAACAGTGTAAAAGGGTCTAGTACAGGGTAACAGGGTAACAGGGTCTAGTAACAGGGTAACAGGGTCTAGTAACAGGGTCTAGTAGAGGTAACAGGGTGTAGTAAGAGTGTAACAGGGTCTAGTAACAGGGTAACAGGGTCTAGTAACAGGGTAACAGGGTCTAGTAACGGGTCTAGTAACAGGGTAACAGGGTCTAGTAACAGGGTCTAGTAACCGGGTAACAGGGTCTAGTAACAGGGGTAACAGGGTCTAGTAACAGGATAACAGGGTCTAGTAACAGTGTCTAGTAACAGGGTCTAGTAACAGGGTAACAGGGTAACAGGGTCTAGTAACAGTGTAACAGGGTCTAGTAATAGGGGAACAGGGTCTAGTAACAGGGTCTAGTAACAAGGTCTAGTAACAGGGTAACAGGGTCTAGTAACAGTGTAAAAGGGTCTAGTAACAGGGTAACAGGGTAACAGGGTCTAGTAACAGGGTAACAGGGTCTAGTAACAGGGTCTAGTAAGAGTGTAACAGGGTGTAGTAAGAGTGTAACAGGGTCTAGTAACAGGGTAACAGGGTCTAGTAACAGGATAACAGGGTCTAGTAACAGGGTCTAGTAACAGGGTAACAGGGTCTAGTAACAGGCTGTAGTAACAGGGTAACAGGGTCTAGTAACAGGGTAACAGGGTCTAGTAACAGGGTAATAGGGTCTAGTAACAGGGTCTAGTAACAGGGTCTAGTAACAGTGTCTAGTAACAGGTCTAGTAACAGGGCAACAGGGTCTAGTAACAGGGTCTAGTAACAGGGTAACAGGGTCTAGTAACAGGGTCTGGTAACAGGGTAACAGGGTAACATTGTCTAGTAGCAGGGTCTAGTAACAGGGTAACAGGGTCTAGTAACAGGGTAACAGGGTCTAGTAACAGGGTCTAGTAACAGGATAACAGGGTCTAGTAACAGTGTCTAGTAACAGGGTAACAGGGTCTAGTAACAGTGTAACAGGGTCTAGTAATAGGGGAACAGGGTCTAGTAACAGGGTCTAGTAACAAGGTCTAGTAACAGGGTAACAGGGTCTAGTAACAGTGTAAAAGGGTCTAGTAACAGGGTAACAGGGTAACAGGGTCTAGTAACAGGGTCTAGTAAGAGTGTAACAGGGTGTAGTAAGAGTGTAACAGGGTCTAGTACAGGGTAACAGGGTCTAGTAACAGGATAACAGGGTCTAGTAACAGGGTCTAGTAACAGGGTAACAGGGTCTAGTAACAGGCTGTAGTAACAGGGTAACATGGTCTAGTAACAGGGTAACAGGGTCTAGTAACAGGGTAATAGGGTCTAGTAACAGGGTCTAGTAACAGGGTCTAGTAACAGTGTCTAGTAACAGGGTCTAGTAACAGGGCAACAGGGTCTAGTAACAGGGTCTAGTAACAGGGTAACAGGGTCTAGTAACAGGGTCTGGTAACAGGGTAACAGGGTAACATGGTCTAGTAGCAGGGTCTAGTAACAGGGTAACAGGGTCTAGTAACAGGGTAACAGGGTCTAGTAACAGGGTCTAGTAACAGGGTAACAGGGTCTAGTAACAGGGTCTAGTAACCGGGTAACAGGGTCTAGTAACAGGGTAACAGGGTCTAGTAACAGGATAACAGGGTCTAGTAACAGGGTCTAGTAACAGGGTAACAGGGTCTAGTAACAGTGTAACAGGGTCTAGTAACAGGATAACAGGGTCTAGTAACAGGGTAACAGGGTCTAGTAACAGGATAACAGGGTCTAGTAACAGGATAACAGGGTCTAGTAACAGGGTAACAGGGTCTAGTAACAGGGTCTAGTAACCGGGTAACAGGGTCTAGTAACAGGGTAACAGGGTCTAGTAACAGGGTAACAGGGTATAGTAACAGGGTAACAGGGTCTAGTAACAGGGTCTAGTAACAGGGTAACAGGGCCTAGTAACAGGGTAACAGGGTCTAGTAACAGGGTAACAGGGTCTAGTAACAGGATAACAGGGTCTAGTAACAGGGTAACAGGGTCTAGTAACAGGGTAACAGGGTCTAGTAACAGGGTAACAGGGTAACAGGGTCTAGTAACAGGGTAACAGGGTCTAGTAACAGTGTAGAAGGGTCTAGTAACAGGGTAACAGGGTCTAGTAACAGGGTAACAGGGTCTAGTAACAGGGTAACAGGGTCTAGTAACAGGGTAACAGGGTCTGGTAACAGGGTCTAGTAACAGGCTAACAGGGTCTAGTAACAGGGTCTAGTAACAGGGTAACAGGGTCTAGTAACAGGGAACAGGGTCTAGTAACAGTGTAAAATGGCTAGTAACAGGGAACATGGTCTAGTAACAGTGTAAAATGGTCTAGTAACATGGTCTAGTAACAGGGTAACAGGGTCTAGTAACAGTGTAAAATGGTCTAGTAACAGGGTAACAGGGTAACAGGGTCTAGTAACAGGGAACAGGGTCTAGTAACAGTGTAAAATGGTATAGTAACAGGGTAACAGGGTAACAGGGTCTAGTAAAAGGGTAACAGGGTAACAGGGTCTAGTAACAGTGTAAAATGGTATAGTAACAGGGTAACATGTTAACAGGGTAACAGGGTCTAGTAACAGGGTCTATAACAGGGTAACAGGGTCTAGTAACAGGGTAACAGGGTAACAGGGTCTAGTAACAGGGTAACAGGGTAACAGGGTCTAGTAACAGGGTAACAGGGTAACAGGGTCTAGTAAAAGGGTAACAGGGTAACAGGGTCTAGTAACAGTGTAAAATGGTATAGTAACAGGGTAACATGGTAACAGTGTAAAATGGTCTAGTAACAGGGTCTATAACAGGGTAACAGGGTCTAGTAAAAGGGTAACAGGGTAACAGGGTCTAGTAACAGTGTAAAATGGTATAGTAACAGGGTAACATGGTAACAGGGTCTAGTAACTGGGTAACATGGTAACAGGGTTGGAGAGCCCTGATAGAGCGTTACATCTTACTCCTTCACCATGTGACCTCCCCTGGATGTTGATCTGATCTCAGTCTGTCCACCTCCGTGTGCTTCTCTCACGCAGCCAAGCCAACCAAACTCTGCACGCCCTAACAACCGGTGTTCCTCAAGACAAAATGTAGTACCTATTGGCACTCAGGTAAATACTGTGTGATGATGCGGTGCCTCTTTCTGCCAGGCCTGGATATACTACAACCGTAGAAATATGATCTATAGAACTGTTCTTCCCATTCAATCTACAGAATGTATTTCTATGATTAGAACCTCCCTGTTTCTCACCTTTTTGCTGTGGACTGTAATGTTGTTACGGCCCTCTGGTCTGTTCTCTTAAAACATCCCTTTAGTGTAAAAATAAACCAACTTCTGTGTAGATTTGACTTCCTTCCGCAGGGCTCTATTCAACCATTACTCCTCTGTGTAGATTTGACTTCCTTCCGCAGGGCTCTATTCAACCATTACTCCTCTGTGTAGATTTGACTTCCTTCCACAGGGCTCTATTCAACCATTACTCCTCTGTGTTCCCTGTGGAGCTTAAGGCGACAACAGGTCCACACTTGTTGCATAGATTTAATACGCTCTTCCATTAGACAGACCGACCCCCTCTACCATCAGACAGACCGACCTCCTCTACCATTAGACAGACCGAACCCCCTCTACCATTAGACAGACCGAACCCCTCTACCATTAGACAGACCGAACCCCTCTACCATTAGACAGACCAACCCCCTCTACCATTAGACAGACCGACCCCCTCTACCATTAGACAGACCGACCTCCTCTACCATTAGACAGACCAACCCCCTCTACCATTAGACAGACCAACCCCCTCTACCATTAGACAGACCGACCCCCTCTACCATTAGACAGACCGAATTCCTCTACCATTAGACAGACCGAACCCCCTCTACCATTAGACAGACCGACCCCCTCTACCATTAGACAGACCGACCCCCTCTACCATTAGACAGACCGACCCCCTCTACCATTAGACAGACCAACCCCCCTCTACCATTAGACAGACTGACCCCCTCTACCATTAGACAGACCGAATTCCTCTACCATTAGACAGACCGACCCCCTCTACCATTAGACAGACTGACCCCCTCTACCATTAGACAGACCAACCCCCTCTACCATTAGACAGACCAACCCCCCTCTACCATTAGACAGACCAACCCCCTCTACCATTAGACAGACCAACCCACTCTTCCATTAGACAGACCGACCCCCTCTACCATTAGACAGACCGACCCCATCTACCATTAGACAGACCAACCCCCTCTACCATTAGACAGACCGACCCCATCTACCATTAGACAGACCAACCCCCTCTACCATTAGACAGACCGACCCCATCTACCATTAGACAGACCAACCCCCTCTTCCATTAGACAGACCGACCCCCTCTACCATTAGACAGACCAACCCCCTCTACCATTAGACAGACCAACCCCCTCTACCATTAGACAGACCGACCCCCTCTACCATTAGACAGACCGACCCCCTCTACCATTAGACAGACCGACCCCATCTACCATTAGACAGACCAACCCCCTCTACCATTAGACAGACCGACCCCATCTACCATTAGACAGACCAACCCCCTCTACCATTAGACAGACTGACCCCCTCTACCATTAGACAGACCGAATCCTCTACCATTAGACAGACCGACCCCCTCTACCATTAGACAGACTGACCCCCTCTACCATTAGACAGACCAACCCCCTCTACCATTAGACAGACCAACCCCCTCTACCATTAGACAGACCGACCCCCTCTACCATTAGACAGACCAACCCCCTCTACCATTAGACAGACCGACCCCCTCTACCATTAGACAGACCGACCCCCTCTACCATTAGACAGACCGACCCCATCTACCATTAGACAGACCAACCCCCTCTACCATTAGACAGACCGACCCCATCTACCATTAGACAGACCTACCCCCTCTACCATTAGACATACCAACCCCCTCTTCCACTAAGCAGATCTAGATGTTGACACTAGTAGGAGGAGGTGTGTGGTTCAGGAAGCATGACGTCACCTACATGACTTCCCGTCGTTCACATGGACAGTCTGCTTCTTGCTTGTTAATCTCCAGACTGATGTGTGTTAGCACTGAACATATTTGTTTCAGTGTGATGTGAGAGAGAGAGAGAGAGAGAGAGAGAGAGAGAGAGAGAGAGAGAGAGAGAGAGAGAGGGAGAGAGAGAGATGTGTCTCTGGGTGAAGACAGGTCTTCTACTACTCTGATGTCTGTCCTCATCACTCAGGAATCTTCAGCTCTGGGCTGCTTCGCTATTGCCTGCCTGAACTACAGATGACCTTTGACTCTGACCTCTAACCTCCTTCTCCCTAGGTACCCGCCGGGCATGATGGGCATGGCTCCAGGGATGATCCCGGGTGGCTTAGAGGGGATGGTGCCAGGGGGGGTACCAATCGCCCATACCCTGCCCTCTGGTACCCATCCGTCCCAGGCCCCCTCGCCCAACCAGCCAGCCTCCAAACACTGTCACGGAGAGACCAGAGAGCACCTTACCGAGCAATAGCACCCTGACCGCCAGCATAGCAGCCAGCCAACCAGCCAGCAGAGAGGACAATAACAACAGTGCCACAGGAAGAGGAGCTGCTGCCTTGGCAGCAGAGGAAGAGCATCATGCACCTCCTCAAACTCAACCAGTAGAGAGGACAACAACAACAGGAAGAGCAACATGCTCCTCAAACTCAACCAGTAGAGAGGACAACAACAACAACAGGAAGAGCAACATGCTCCTCAACACCTCCTCAAACTCAACCAGTAGAGAGGACAACAACAGGAAGAGCAACATGCTCCTCAACACCTCCTCAAACTATTTACCGTCAGTCCTGGTAATAAACCATATATTATAGTAAGTAGTACTATAGTAATAAACCACCGAACTGTGAATGAAGAAGCAGTTCCTTCACAGATTTGTACTCAACGTTTTAGTTATGACTGTCTCGTTGGTCGGTCCGGTCGGTCCGGTCTCGTTGGTCGGTACGGTCGGTCCGGTCGACAGTCGGTACGGTCGGTCCGGTCGGTAAGGTCGGTCCGGTCGGTCCGGTCTCTTCTACAGGACTCATTTTATTTTGGAGCGTGCCCATGTGGTCCGTTGTGAGTCCAGTGTTAGCCGTCTATCTCCGGCAAGCAGAGAGGAGACTGACAGTCCCGTCCACACCTCAGAGCATCATGGGAAGACTTCCTGACCAATGGGAGAACATGAGAGAAACCTTTGACATCACCCCCCCTAATCCTTTGACCCCTTGACCCCCCCCCCCCACCCCTCTGCCTTCTCCTGCCCTCCTTATGTAACATGTAGCAGGTCTCCTCTGGGTCTTTGATCTAAATTAGACAACAGAAAAATTATAATTAACTATATAAATATATATTATCATCAAACAGAAAGGAAAATACTTGACAGATGACTTTATCATCAGTAATTGTAATCTGAGTGAACTTTAACCTCTTTCCCGAACCCATACGTCCTGCTATCATCATCATCATCATCAATGTTCCAAGGTGTTTACCACTGAAGAGCGCCTATTATACTGCAGCGGATTGGTGGAAATGCCTTTTTCCTCCCTCAGCCACGGAGTATCATACACCACAAAGTGTTGCGTTACCAAGAGGGCATGTGTTGGCCGAACACTAGCGTAATATATTATAGATGGGGCCCCTGTGAGAACAGAGGACAACTGTAATATATTATAGATGGAGCCCCTGTGAGAACAGAGGACAACTGATGTAATATATTATAGATGGGGCCCCTGTGAGAACAGAGGACAACTGTAATATATTATAGATGGGGCCCCTGTGAGAACAGAGGACAACTGATGTAATATATTATAGATGGGGCCCCTGTGAGAACAGAGGACAACTGATGTAATATATTATAGATGGAGCCCCTGTGAGAACAGAGGACAACTGATGTAATATATTATAGATGGGGCCCCTGTGAGAACAGAGGACAACTGTAATATATTATAGATGGGGCCCCTGTGAGAACAGAGGACAACTGATGTAATATATTATAGATGGGGCCCCTGTGAGAACAGAGGACAACTGATGTAATATATTATAGATGGAGCCCCTGTGAGAACAGAGGACAACTGATGTAATATATTATAGATGGGGCCCCTGTGAGAACAGAGGACAACTGTAATATATTATAGATGGAGCCCCTGTGAGAACAGAGGACAACTGTAATATATTATAGATGGGGCCCCTGTGAGAACAGAGGACAACTGATGTAATATATTATAGATGGAGCCCCTGTGAGAACAGAGGACAACTGTAATATATTATAGATGGAGCCCCTGTGAGAACAGAGGACAACTGATGTAATATATTATAGATGGAGCCCCTGTGAGAACAGAGGACAACTGTAATATATTATAGATGGAGCCCCTGTGAGAACAGAGGACAACTGTAATATATTATAGATGGAGCCCCTGTGAGAACAGAGGACAACTGTAATATATTATAGATGGAGCCCCTGTGAGAACAGAGGACAACTGTAATATATTATAGATGGGGCCCCTGTGAGAACAGAGGACAACTGATGTAATATATTATAGATGGAGCCCCTGTGAGAACAGAGGACAACTGTAATATATTATAGATGGAGCCCCTGTGAGAACAGAGGACAACTGATGTAATATATTATAGATGGAGCCCCTGTGAGAACAGAGGACAACTGTAATATATTATAGATGGAGCCCCTGTGAGAACAGAGGACAACTGATGTAATATATTATAGATGGAGCCCCTGTGAGAACAGAGGACAACTGTAATATATTATAGATGGAGCCCCTGTGAGAACAGAGGACAACTGTAATATATTATAGATGGAGCCCCTGTGAGAACAGAGGACAACTGTAATATATTATAGATGGGGCCCCTGTGAGAACAGAGGACAACTGATGTAATATATTATAGATGGAGCCCCTGTGAGAACAGAGGACAACTGTAATATATTATAGATGGAGCCCCTGTGAGAACAGAGGACAACTGTAATATATTATAGATGGGGCCCCTGTGAGAACAGAGGACAACTGTAATATATTATAGATGGAGCCCCTGTGAGAACAGAGGACAACTGATGTAATATATTATAGATGGGGCCCCTGTGAGAACAGAGGACAACTGTAATATATTATAGATGGAGCCCCTGTGAGAACAGAGGACAACTGATGTAATATATTATAGATGGAGCCCCTGTGAGAACAGAGGACAACTGTAATATATTATAGATGGAGCCCCTGTGAGAACAGAGGACAACTGATGTAATATATTATAGATGGAGCCCCTGTGAGAACAGAGGACAACTGTAATAGATTATAGATGGAGCCCCTGTGAGAACAGAGGACAACTGTAATATATTATAGATGGGGCCCCTGTGAGAACAGAGGACAACTGTAATATATTATAGATGGGCCCCTGTGAGAACAGAGGACAACTGTAATATATTATAGATGGAGCCCCTGTGAGAACAGAGGACAACTGATGTAATATATTATAGATGGGGCCCTGTGAGAACAGAGGACAACTGTAATATATTATAGATGGAGCCCCTCTGAGAACAGAGGACAACTGTAATATATTATAGATGGGGCCCCTGTGAGAACAGAGGACAACTGATGTAATATATTATAGATGGAGCCCCTGTGAGAACAGAGGACAACTGTAATATATTATAGATGGAGCCCCTGTGAGAACAGAGGACAACTGTAATATATTATAGATGGGGCCCCTGTGAGAACAGAGGACAACTGTAATATATTATAGATGGAGCCCCTGTGAGAACAGAGGACAACTGATGTAATATATTATAGATGGGGCCCCTGTGAGAACAGAGGACAACTGTAATATATTATAGATGGAGCCCCTGTGAGAACAGAGGACAACTGATGTAATATATTATAGATGGGGCCCCTGTGAGAACAGAGGACAACTGTAATATATTATAGATGGAGCCCCTGTGAGAACAGAGGACAACTGTAATATATTATAGATGGAGCCCCTGTGAGAACAGAGGACAACTGATGTAATATATTATAGATGGAGCCCCTGTGAGAACAGAGGACAACTGATGTAATATATTATAGATGGAGCCCCTGTGAGAACAGAGGACAACTGTAATATATTATAGATGGAGCCCCTGTGAGAACAGAGGACAACTGATGTAATATATTATAGATGGAGCCCCTGTGAGAACAGAGGACAACTGTAATATATTATAGATGGAGCCCCTGTGAGAACAGAGGACAACTGTAATATATTATAGATGGAGCCCCTGTGAGAACAGAGGACAACTGTAATATATTATAGATGGAGCCCCTGTGAGAACAGAGGACAACTGTAATATATTATAGATGGAGCCCCTGTGAGAACAGAGGACAAACATAGCTGGTCCAACCGGCCTCACAACAAGTAACCACAGCAGCCCAGGACACCACAGCAGCCCAGGACACCACAGCAGCCCAGGACACCACAGCAGCCCAGGACACCACAGCAGCCCAGGACACCACAGCAGCCCAGGACACCACAGCAGCCCAGGACACCACAGCAGCCCAGGACACCACAGCAGCCCAGGACACCACAGCAGCCCAGGACACCACAGCAGCCCAGGACACCACAGCAGCCCAGGACACCACAGCAGCCCAGGACACCACAGCAGCCCAGGACCTCCACATCTGGCTTCTTCACCTGCGGGATCGTCTGAGACCCCCCCCATCCGGAGACAGCTGATGAAGCTGAGGAGTATTTCAGTCTGTAATACAGCCCTTTTGTGGGGAAAAAGTCACTCTGATTGGCAGGGCCTGGCTCCCCAGTGGGTGGGCCTGGGAGGGCAAAGGCCCACCCACTGGGGAGCCTGGGAGGGCAAAGGCTGTGACTGTGCCCCTGCCCATTCATGTGAAATTCATAGATTACGGCCTAATTTATTTATTTCAATTGACTGATTTCCTTATATGAACTGTAACTCAGCAAAATTGTTCAAATTGTTGTGTTTATATTTTTGTCCAGTAGTTTTGTAGGTCAAACCCGTTCGTTTTTCTTGAGAAGCCCCATTTTTGGGACGTCTCTTGGTCTGACAAACACCCAGCAGCTCGGCCACCTTCCAGATGCAGAAGGCTGCCACAGGTGGATGCTGTGGATTGAGACACAGCCCATGCAAAGAAATATATATATACATATATATCTCTTAAACAGACAGATTTGATGGGGATATATTTTTATTGATTTTGCAAATTGAATTTCCGTGGGGGTCACGGACATCGACTCTAGGGGGTTAAAGATTGCACAGCCGACAGAAGCGCGATGGGATTGAATCCCGAGTCGTGGTTAAAAACCATCAGAGAACATCAGATTTTGAGGTTTAATCCAAAGGGCAGCTAAAAACACAACTTTAATACATTATTATGGCATTTGTAAGTTCTGATTGTAGTTAATCGTTATCAGACTCATTGGGAGTTGAGTTGCACACGGCGCTCCAGAGACAACAGTCTGATTGTAGTTAATCGTTATCAGACTCATTGGGAGTTGAGTTGCACACGGCGCTCCAGAGACAACAGTCTGATTGTAGTTAATCGTTATCAGACTCATTGGGAGTTGAGTTGCACACGGCGCTCCAGAGACAACGGTCTGATTGTAGTTAATCGTTATCAGACTCATTGGGAGTTGAGTTGCACACGGCGCTCCAGAGACAACAGTCTGATTGTAGTTAATCGTTATCAGACTGATTGGGAGTTGAGTTGCACACGGCGCTCCAGAGACAACAGTCTGATTGTAGTTAATCGTTATCAGACTGATTGGGAGTTGAGTTGCACACGGCGCTCCAGAGACAACAGTCTGATTGTAGTTAATCGTTATCAGACTGATTGGGAGTTGAGTTGCACACGGCGCTCCAGAGACAACAGTCTGATTGTAGTTAATCGTTATCAGACTGATTGGGAGTTGAGTTGCACACGGCGCTCCAGAGACAACAGTCTGATTGTAGTTAATCGTTATCAGACTGATTGGGAGTTGAGTTGCACACGGCGCTCCAGAGACAACGGTCTGATTGTAGTTAATCGTTATCGGACTGATTGGGAGTTGAGTTGCACACGGCGCTCCAGAGACAACGGTCTGATTGTAGTTAATCGTTATCGGACTGATTGGGAGTTGAGTTGCACACGGCGCTCCAGAGACAACAGTCTGATTGTAGTTAATCGTTATCAGACTGATTGGGAGTTGAGTTGCACACGGCGCTCCAGAGACAACAGTCTGATTGTAGTTAATCGTTATCGGACTGATTGGGAGTTGAGTTGCACACGGCGCTCCAGAGACAACAGTCTGATTGTAGTTAATCGTTATCAGACTGATTGGGAGTTGAGTTGCACACGGCGCTCCAGAGACAACAGTCTGATTGTAGTTAATCGTTATCAGACTGATTGGGAGTTGAGTTGCACACGGCGCTCCAGAGACAACAGTCTGATTGTAGTTAATCGTTATCAGACTGATTGGGAGTTGAGTTGCACACGGCGCTCCAGAGACAACAGTCTGATTGTAGTTAATCGTTATCAGACTCATTGGGAGTTGAGTTGCACACGGCGCTCCAGAGACAACAGTCTGATTGTAGTTAATCGTTATCAGACTGATTGGGAGTTGAGTTGCACACGGCGCTCCAGAGACAACAGTCTGATTGTAGTTAATCGTTATCAGACTGATTGGGAGTTGAGTTGCACACGGCGCTCCAGAGACAACAGTCTGATTGTAGTTAATCGTTATCAGACTGATTGGGAGTTGAGTTGCACACGGCGCTCCAGAGACAACAGGAGTCAGTTCAGTTTTATTACGGAGGGACTCCACTCCTCTCAGAGATTTAGGATTCAATCTGATCGTGAATTATAAGCATTGTGGGTTTTTTTAAAGCCATTTCTGAGCCGAAACATGCAGCGTTTATATTTATTAACAAGCTGTCCACAGCGTTTATACAGATTCCCTACTCTCTCTCTCTCTCCCTCTCTCTCCTCTCTCTCTTCTCTCTCTCCTCTCGCTCTCTCTCTCTCTCTCTCTCTCTCTCTCGCTCTCTCCTCCCTCTCCCCTGCTCTCTCTCCTCTCTCTCTTCTCTCTCTCATCTCTCTCTCTCTCCGGTCTCTCCTCCTCTCTCCTCGTCCTCTCTCGTCCTCTCCTCTCCTCCTCCTCTCTCTCATCATTCTCTCTCTCTCCTCCTCCTCCCTTCATTCTCTCTCTCTCCTCCTTCAATCTTCTCATCTCTCCCTCATCTCCCTCTCAATCTCTCCTCCTCTCTCCTCTCTCCCTTCATCTCTCTCCTCCTCTCTCTCATTCCTTCATCTCTCTCTCTCTCTCTCCCCTTCATTCTCTCTCTCTCTCTCCCTTCATCTCTCTCCTCTCTCCCTTCATCTCTCTCTCTCTCTCCCTTCATCTCTCTCTCTCTCCCTTCATCTCTCTCTCTCTCCCTTCATCTCTCTCTCTCTCTCTCTCTCC